>NC_055987.1:109594045-109896232 GCF_018446385.1 Zingiber officinale | reverse complement strand
TCTAACCTCACTAATCATGCTACAAAGTAGAGCAAAAAGAAAACTAATTTGATCTTGCTAATCATGCTACAAAATGGAGCAAAAGAAACTAATTTGGACTTTCTAAACATGATGTAAAGTAGGGAAAAATAAACCAACTTGGACTTACTAAACATGATGTAAAGTAGGGCAAAATAAACCAACTTGGACTTACTAAACATGCTGTAAGATAGAGCAAAAGAAAGCTAACTTGGACTTACTAACATGCTGTAAAAACAGGCAACAGAATGCTAAAATCTGTTCATGTACATTTTGAAGCAAGAGAACCCAAAAATCAGCATACAAGACTAATAAAAATCTGCACATATGGCTAATAGAAATCTACACATAAAACTACTAAAAATCTGCACTTATACTCAATAAAATGCTTAAACCATTCTAACTAAATGAAGGGCTGTTCTTGCCCTTTGAGTAGCACGAAAAACTAACCGCATGCTTCAAACTAAAAAAGAAAACCTGCTGAACTAAAACCCCTTGCAACATATTCACAGCATAAGGCGATAAAAACTACTGCTGCTAACAATTTCTACACGTGGTGTACCAAAGCATGCATCACTAGATCTACACATGTTGACTCCTTTCCAACGAAGTAAAGCAACAAGAAAAGCTACTGCTGCTACCAACTTCTATCTGATAAAGAAATCTGTTCATCTATTTGCAATAGAATGATCAACTAATAGAAACCGAAACCACATGTTAACCCTAAACAATTTATTCATTCATCTCAGATTTCAAACAGAACTGAATCCCTAACAAGCATAGATTTGGCTTAACACAATTCTACATGCTCAATCACACTAAACAATTTATTACACCTTCTTTGAAACCCACGGCAGTCATCCTAAACCCCTAAATTCAATCACTTTCAAAGCATGATTCGGAAACAAGGAAAGCCACTTATCCAAGGTTCACCGCCGAATTCATCCAACAAGGAAACTCACGGCAGATTCACATCAAGGGGAACTACAAATCCGAAAACAAGGAAACGAAATCCAAAGATTCGGAGCAACTCCTACTGCAGGTGAGTAGTACTTACCTAGGGTTTCTTGCACTTACAACCGGAAAGAAGGAAAGGAAGCTTCTAGGGTTCGGGTAGCTACTTTTCCCGACGATCCCTTCGTGCTCCCAAGTTCTCCTCTGTCGAGACAACCACCCGCGGATGAAAAATAGCCGGGAGGAAGCTTCGCCGGCGCCGGAAATTGAATCACAGACTTTTCTTCGCCGTCGCCCGAGCAGGAGCAAATCGCCGCGCCGCGCGTGAGAGGAGAGGAGATTCGGGAGAAAAAGTTTGGTTTTGGGAAAAATCAAAACCTAATTCCCTTTAATGTATTAGGGTTAAATCCAAAACTATGCTATAACTTAATTCTTCCCTTATATGGTTAATAAGAATCTTGTAGCTCAGCTGGTTTGGGTTGGTTTTGCTTAAAGCCCAGCTCATGGGTTCGAATCCCAGCCGCGCACTTTTATTCCCCTTTTATTCAAAACGCTCTAACTATAGCTTAAATATATTCCACCTCCTATATAATTAACAAAGCTTTCGTAGACCGGTTGGTTGGCTACGCTTTGACTAAGTCAGGGCTCGCGGATTCGAGTCTCGGCTACCACTCTTTTCCTTCCTATTTATTCTTATTCCTAACTACTACTTATATACATATTCTCCATATATAATTAACAAAAACTCGCTGGCTCAGCTGGTCGAGCTGCGTCCGGTTGGGTCGTGTCTGACCCGAGGTCACGGGTTCGGGTTCGAGACCTAGCTTCAACACATTTATTAATTTTTTTTTTAAACTTCTTCCTCTTGATAAAAATATCAAATGAACTCCAAAAATTACATAAAAATACTCTAAAAATTTCTAAAAATCTCTAGAATATTTTAAAAGTATTTCGAAATATTTTTATGGACATTTGGAACTCGAAATAAGGAAAATTGGGTCGTTACAACCAACAAGTGGTACTAACATTTGATCATCAACAAGTAACATCCTTGGTGGATGTTGATCACTCAAAATGCCTAGATAGATATGCATGATCCCTAGAGTAGGGCAAAACCAAAGTTTACATCTCACAAAGACCTATAAGATGACTTGTATGTGTTTTAGTGCACATTAGATACAAGTGAGATGTAAGGATGATGAACAAAACTCAAGATGTTGATTTAGTGCATTCTTTTGAGTTTTAAGTTCATCAAAACATATAGTTATGTGTTTTCCCATCATTGGGAAAGCTAATGTACAAGTAATGTGCATTAAGCCCAAGGAATATGGTGGGATAGTGGTTTTGAAAAAGTTTTTAAAATAATTTTGGAAAACCTTGGTGAAAGCTATCTTTTGATAGTAATCACCATTGAATAGTTAGACACAAACTTGAAGAAAACACTAAAGATTTTGTAAGTTCTCAAGTTTGTGTCAATCTTTGAAAATATGATGTATTTTCATAGAAAACTATTTTTCCATGATAAATTATACCCTAAATAATGTCTACACAAATTTTTACGATTTTTGGAATTTTGTAGAATTTTCTAGGGGTTTCTGAAATTGGCTGAAATTGAATTTCAGCAATTTCAGGTCTTCAATCGATCAGTGGATCGATTGGAGTGCCTCAATCGATCAGTCGATCGATTGAGAAGCCTTTCTCGCGAGCAGAAGCTCGCTGGATCGATCAGCCGATCGATCCAAGGAGACTGAATCGATTAGTGGATCGATTCAGCAGGGTTCAATCGATTGGAACCTAACTCCAATCGATCGAAGATGCTGATTTTGGCTGGGAAAGTCTGATTTCAGCATCTTTGAATCTATTTTAGTCTAGGTAACCATCCCAAACCCCTGACAATACATTTGTATACGTAAAACGGGTGTTTTCGTGTAGAAAACAAGGATGGATTGGTTAAGAAAGGCTAAGTTGAAGTTTAGGTTGAGGTTTGTTTCAAATTTTGAATATTTGAACCTCAAAACTTCTAAAATTGAGTTTCCTAAAGTTTTAGGGATTCCAAGTCATTGTTGGTGCAATGACAGAAGTTACCAACATGTCTTTAGGGGGAGGGACTCTTTAAAGACATAAAAAATATTTTTCATGAACCTTGGAAGGTGGTTAACCTTCCATTAAGAACATTCTCAAGGTTGAGCGTTTGAACTTTAATGGGGAGTGGATATCCTCATTGTTCAAGTGGTTTCAAGTGGATAATGCTCAAGGATGGGCATTTGCCTACATTGGGGGAGAATGTAGGGTTAAGGATAATGAAGGGTATGGGACCTTCATTATCGTGTTGATCACAACGAGTGAAGTTGTGAACAACGATGAGCAACTCTTCAGGGGGAGAGTTTTCAACAAGTGAATTTGTTGATGTGTGCCCAAGAATGGGGCATGGTTTGATGTGTGACAATAGGGGGAGAATAAAAGGGAGTAAGTTAGGCTTTCATTACCTAGAGGGAGTTTGCCCTCTTAGGGGGAGAATGAAGGGCTCAACTTATGTATTCATTATCTAGTGGCATGAAGAAGATTTAGGCTATGGGATTAGCCTAACTTACATATGGTATTGTAAGTGACAGTGTTGGTATTGTCAAACATCAAAAAGGGGGAGATTGTTGGTGCAACATCCCTTAGGTCAAGGTTGACTTGGTTGACCAAGCTTGAGTCTTGGTTTGGGTTTCGATGTTTGACAATGCAAGGTTGATTGAAGAAAAGTCAAGTAGGTCAAGGATAATCGGATACTTGACTGGGAAGTCCTAACTGGGATGTTAGGCAGAAGGAAAGACCTAGTGAGTAAAGCTAGGCAGTGAGGAAAATCCTAGTAAGTGAAGCTAGGTGAAAGTCCTGGTGAGTGAAGCCAGGCAGAAGAAAATCCTGGTGAGTGAAGCCAGGTGAAAATCCTAGTGAGTGAAGCTAGGTGAAAGACCTGGTGAGTGAAGCCAGGCAGAAGAGAAGTCCTAGTGAGTGAAGCTAGGCAGATTGGAAAGTCCTGCTGAGTGAAGCTAGGCAATTAGGAAGTCCTAGTGAGTGAAGCTAGGCAGGAGGAAAATCCTGGTGAGTGAAGCCAGGTGAAAGACCTAGTGAGTGAAGCTAGGCAATTGGGAAAGTCCTGGTGAGTGAAGCCAGACAAGAGAAATCCAGATGGGTCAAGGTTGACCAGACATCTGGTGAGAGTCCAAGTAGGTCAAAGGGATTGACCGGATACTTGACACGAAGAGAAAAGTCCAAGTGGGTCAAAGGGATTGACCGGACACTTGGTGGGGAGTCCTGGTAGGTCAGGGTAGTGACCAGATGCTAGGCATGATATACCAATAGGTCAAGGTTGACCGAATGTTGGATTGAGAGGCTTGGGACTTGGTTTTGGGTAAAAACCAAGAGCTGGATCGATCAGTGGATCGATCCAGGCCTTTCCCAGCGAACAGAGAGCCTCTGGATCGATCTGTGGATCGATCCAGAGGTCCCAATCGATCAGCCGATCGATTGGGACGCTGCTGATTCGCGCGATAAGCGCTGGATCGATCCGTGGATAGATCTAGGCGTTTTCTCCATAGCATAGAGGCGCTCTGGATCGATCCGTGAATCGATCCAAAGCCTCCCCGATCGATTGGGAGTTTTCGAATCGATCGGGATCCGACCGTTGCATCGTATTTGAGCTGCAGGCGTGCGATGGCTGCGGCATCTCTACACGGTTTCATATCAGATCTCTCGCCAGCTTCTCCACAGCGCTCTCAAAGCTCAGATCGCCAGTTCTTGAAGGATCTTGGAGGTTTTCCAAGTCAAGAGGCGGATCAAAGACAAGGAAGAAAGCTAGGGTTAGGGTTTCAGCACTCATTGTAAGCTTGTAAGCTTGTATTTCATTACCTTTCCCCTTCTTCTTGTATTGAGAGTCTTGTAGGGCTTCTCCGCCTTTGGTAGTTACCATAAAGGAAGGTTTTATTAGTGGAGGGTGCGTGAGTAGGTGTGGATCCTTGGACTAGTCCCTCTTGTGAGGTGGATACCAAGTAAACCAACCTTGTTAGCGTTGTGTGGTTCGTTTCTTGTATTTCCGCTGCATATCTCTGAAGAAACGAGCAACGCCGACGACGAGCACGCGACGAGCTATTCCCCCCCCCCCCCCCCCTCTAGCTACTTTTCGGTCCCAACACCTAAAACTTAAAATATATACCTACTGATGTCAGAATTTCATGAAACAAGAGTTTATGATGTTGTATCATCCTCCTAATTATAAAAATATTCTCATCCATAATTTTGATCAATTATATTGAGTTTAGTAATTTTTAAGCTTTAATTAGGCGTAATTAGGGTTAAAAAATCACAACACTAAATATATTAGGTTAAAATTAAGAATAAATATATTTTTAAGATCATTTGAAAATTAGGAATCCATAGAAACTTGTTTCATGAAATTCCGACATATCTAGGTCAATTTTTAAGTCCTCCGAATGCTTATTATTATTTTTTATTTTGTTAAATCTGGGACGAATTTCTAAATTCATCCCAAAATCTGGGATGAATCCAAGAATTCGTCCCAAAATCTGGAACGAATCCTAGATTCGTCCTAGATTTAAATAAATTTTAAAAAAAAAGAAAAATCATTCGGAGGGTCTAGAAATTGACCTTGAGATGTCGGAAATTTATGAAATAAATTTCTATGGATTTCTAATTATATTCTCATCATAAAAATATCCTCATCCTGAATTTTAACCTAATATATTTAGTTTTGTGATTTTTTTAACCCCAAATTAGGTCATATTCGTGTTTAAAAAATCATGAAACTAAATATTTTAGGTTAAAAATTGAGATTAGGATATTTTTATGATCACCAAAAAATTAGAAATCCATAGAAACTTATTTCATAAAATTTCGACATCCATAGGTAAATTTTTAGGTCCTCCGAATTTTATTAATTTTTGTTTATTTTTTTTATAAATTTGGGATGAATTTTTGGATTCGTCCCAAAATCTGGGATGAATCCAGGAATTCGTCCCAAAATCTGGGACGAATCCTGGTTTCGTCCCAGATTTAAATAAATTAAAAAAAAATCATTCAGATGGCCTAAAAATTGACCTAGAGATGTCGGAAATTTATGAAATAAGTTTCTATGGATTTCTAATTTTATCCTCATCATAAAAATATCCTCATCCTGAATTTTAACCTAATATATTTAGTTTTGTGATTTTTTTAACCCCAAATTAGGTCATATTCGTGTTTAAAAAATCACGAAACTAAATATATTAGGTTAAAAATTGAGATTAGGATATTTTTATGATTAGAATAAAATTAAGAATCCATAGAAACTTGTTTAATAAAATTCTGACATTCCTAGGTTAATTTTTTGTGCCTCCGAATGTGACCTAATTCATGTTAAAAAAAAATCACTACACTCAATATATTAGGTTAAAATTTAGGATTATGATATTTTTATGATGCTGAGAAAAATAGGAACGCATAGAAAATTTCTTCATAAAATTTTGATATCTCTAATTCCATATTTAGTGAAACATAGATAGTTTAGTATGAAATAAGTATGCTAACGTTCAACGCATATTTGAATATGTGCCTAAAACTAAAAATATATACACACTGATGTTAGAATTTCATGAAACAAGAGTTTATGATGTTGTATCATCCTCCTAATCATAAAAATATCCTCATCCATAATTTTGACCAAATATATTGAGTTTAGTAATTTTTTAAACTTTAATTAGGTGTAATTAGGGTTAAAAAATCATAACACTAAATATATTAGGTTAAAATTAAGAATAAATATATTTTTAAGATCATTTGAAAATTAGGAATCCATAGAAACTTGTTTCATGAAATTCTGACATCTCTAGGTTAATTTTTAAGTCCTCTGAATGTTTATTATTATTATTTTTTAATTTTGTTAAATCTGGGATGAATTTCTGAATTCGTTCCAAAATCTGGGACGAATCCAGGAATTTGTCGCAAAATCTGGGATGAATCCTGGATTCGTCCCAGATTTAAATAAATTTAAAAAAAAAGAAAAATCATTCGGAGGGTCTAAAAATTGACCTAGAGATGTTGAAAATTTATGAAATAAGTTTCTATGGATTTCTAATTTTATCCTTATCATAAAAAAATCCTCATCCCAAATTTTTACCTAATATATTTAGTTTTTTGATTTTCTAACCCCAAATTAGGTCATATTCATGTTTAAAAAAAATCATGAAACTAAGTATATTCGGTTAAAAATCGAGATTAGGATATTTTTATGATCATCAGAAAATTAGGAATCTATAAAAACTTATTTCATGAAATTCCGACATCCCTAGGTCAATTTTTAGGTCGTCCAAAAGTTTATTAATTTTTGTTTAATTTTTATAAATTTGGGACAAATTTCTGGATTCGTCCCAAAATCTGAGATGAATCGTGGAATTCATTCCAAAATCTGGGATCAATCAAGGAATTTGTCCCAAAATCTGGGACAAATCCTGGATTCGTCCCAGATTTAAATAAATTAAAAAAAAAAAGAAAAATCATTCGGATGGCCTAAAAATTGACCTAGAGATGTCAAAAATTTATGAAATAAGTTTCTATGGATTCTTAATTTTATCCTCATCATAAAAATATCCTCATCCCGAATTTTAACCTAATATATTTAGTTTTGTGATTTTTTAACCCCAAATTAGGTCATACTCATGTTTAAAAAATCATGAAACTAAATATATTAGGTTAAAAATTGAGATTAGGATATTTTTATGATCAGGATAAAATTAAGAATCCATAGAAACTTGTTTAATAAAATTCTGACATTCCTAGGTCAATTTTTTGTGCCTCCGAATGCGACCTAATTCATGTTAAAAAAAATTACTACACTCAATATATTCGGTTAAAATTTAGGATTATGATATTTATATGATGATGAGAAAAATACGAACGCATAGAAAATTTCTTCATAAAATTTTGATATCTCTAATTCCATATTTAGTGAAACATAGATAGTTTTGTATGAAATAAGTATGCTAACATTTAACGCATATTTGAATATGTGCCTAAAACTTAAAATATATACCTACTGATGTCAAAATTTCATGAAACAAGAGTTTATGATGTTGTATCATCCTCCTAATCGTAAAAATATCCTCATCCATAATTTTGACCAAATATATTGAGTTTAGTGATTTTTTAAGGTTTAATTAGGTGCAATTAGGGTTAAAAAATCACAACACTAAATATATTAAGTTAAAATTAAAAATAAATATATTTTTAAGATCATTTGAAAATTAGGAATCCATAGAAACTTGTTTCATGAAATTTCGACATATCTAGGTCAATTTTTAAGTCCTCCAAATGTTTATTATTATTATTTTTTATTTTGTTAAATCTGGGACGAATTTCTGAATTCGCCCCAAAATCTGGGATGAATTCTGGATTCGTCCCAGATTTAAATAAATTTAAAAAAAAGAAAAATCATTCGGAGGGCCTAAAAATTAACCTAGAGATGTTGGAAATTTATGAAATAAATTTCTATGGATTCCTAATTTTATCCTCATCATAAAAATATCTTCATCCCAAATTTTAACCTAATATATTTGGTTTTGTGATTTTTTAACCCCAAATTAGGTCATATTCATGCTTAAAAAATCATGAAACTAAATATATTAGGTTAAAAATCGAGATTAGGATATTTTTATGATCACTAGAAAATTAGGAATCTATAGAAACTTGTTTCATGAAATTCTGACATCCCTAGGTCAATTTTTAGGTCCTCCGAATGTTTTTTAATTTTTTTTTAAATTTTGTTAAGTGTGGGAGGAATTTAAAATTCGTCCCAGATTTTGGAACGAATACAAAATTCATCCCAGAATTGGGACGAATCCAAAATTCATCTCAAATTTTGGGACAAATATTTGATTCGTTTCAAATTCTGGGATGAATCCATTATTCATCCCAAAACTTAGGAACAAAATTGGGGACGAATTGTTTTTGTTTCTAAACAAACCCTAAATTACCAGATCTAGGAAGGTCATTTCCACTGCGGTTCCTCGTCACTGGCGGTTGCGGCACAGGTATCCCTCTCCCCTCTGCTCTCTCCCCTCACCCCTCTGCTCTCTCCCCTATACTGGCCACACGTGGCCGCGTCTAGCCGCGCGCGGGTGCATCTGGCTGCGTGCGGCCGCGTCTGTTACTTTGCGGCTCAGGTTCTCATTTCCCTTATCTTGATATAATATTGTTTTTCCTCTGTTACTTTACGGCTCAATGAATCTGCATGCCCATTTCTTCTACTTTGTGTTGCAAAGCTAGATCGTTGTTGATTGACATAGGGCTTCCGGTGGTTAACATAGGTTAGGATAAACCGATGATTACTCTTGATTGTTGATTCTCCATCTCCTGGATTGCTCTCTTGTTCCTAGCATCTAGTGTGATAGCTTTTAAATTACGACGAGAAGTAATGTTGTTGGAGTGGTGTAGTTACCTTCAGCGATCTTGTCGACCACAGGTTAAGCATCAGGTTGTTTGAGGAAATAGCTAGTCAAAGCACATTGGCGATGAAGGTCGTCCCTTTAATTCTCCAGGAATTGGTGGAATTGGGATGTGTTTAGGGTTTCACTCCAGATCAATTTGAGGATTTCTCATGTTATCCAGATGATTGCTTGTAGAAGTAACTGATTTAGTCAATCAGATGCTTGGGCGCGTGTTTTATGTAAAATAATTTTATTTTTGATTTATTATGTTAAGGTGTTGACTAAATTTGTAATGTTGTTTGTGCAGGTCTCAATTTACGTTGAAGTTGAAGTCACTGGTATCATAAAACACTCTTGTAGATCTTCCCCATGGCATTCTAGGTAGTATTGACATCATTCCTTTAAAAATTTCATCCAGTTATATTTTTTTATATATGTGTGTTTCTTTATTTTGATAAGGTGCTCTTTGTTAATTTGTCTTTCATTGCTGATATTTATATGTAGTAATTTTTAATAGTATTTAATATATAAATACAGGCAAAATGCATAATGAAAGAAGTTGGATGTATAACAAGAATTTGCCTGATCGTCGGGGTTTAACTGATGAGTTTATCACTGGCTTGAGGCAATTCTTGAATTTTAAATCTAGTCAAGTGAAGTATATGGATGGCAATAAGATAAGGTGTCCGTGTAGAAAGTGTCATAATGGTAAATTTTTAGTCACTAATAAAGTTGAAGAACATCTGTGTCGATTTGGCTTTACCCTGAATTACTATAATTGGACATCACATGGTGAACCGTTCATATCTGATGAGGATTATGGACAGAATATCCAAGTCTTGGTTAGTGGGAATCAGAGTTATTATGAACAATTAAATCCATATCAGAGGATGGTAATTGATGCTACATGTCAGAATTTCATTCCCGAAATAGTTGGTGCAAGTTCTAGTTTCCCTCCAATAGAGGATCAATTGTTTACTACCTATACATCACCGTTGGAGGAGTTAGAAGTACCAGTTGTTGATGAAACTTATCGCAAATTTCAAGAAGTGTTAAGTGCTGCAGATGAACCATTATGAGCTGGTTGTGACAGTCAAACTAAATTATCTCTCACCGCAAGACTATTAAATATAAAGGCTGATTATAATGTGTCGCAAGATTGCTTTGATGCTTTTGTGTAAGCTCTTGACGACTCATTGCCACGTGATCACATTTTGTGTAAAATATCGAAAAATGGTGAATAATGATAAGGAAATTTTGTGGATTTTTTAGAAATTTTTTTGGAATTTTTCGGAGATCGTATGGACAAGTTTACGGGGATTAAACTGGGTACTGGGAAAACCTGTTTAGGCTACCCGTTTAAGCGAGAAAAATTTATTTTCTTTTTCTTTGTCTTTTTTCTTCTTTTCCGTTTTTCTCCGTTCCCTCCTCGCGTAGAGCCGCCCGATCCTTTCCCTTGCCCTAACCGCCGCTTCCCCTCGCGATAATACCCCTCGGCCCAACCTCTCCTCCCCTCCTCTGCCCGACGCCGACCCGATCCATTCTTCACCGCAGTGCCGCCGGCCTCCCCCGTGCCCTAGCATCGCGCCGATACCGGTCGTCTCCTCCTCTCTACGTGCCGTCACCCTTCCCCTCTTCGGATCTGTGCTCCGACGCCGATCACCGGCCACAGGAACTCCAACGCCTCACCGTACCCTAGCTTTCATTGCCGAGCCGAGGTTGCGTCGCTGCATCTCATAGGAACCCTAGCGTCGATTGCCAGGTAAAGCCCCTTCCCTATGCCCTAGCGACGACAGCTGGCCGCAACCCACAGTGCGCCCTCCGACCATCGCCGACCATCTATTCTTTCTTTCCTTACTGTGCCCATGCCCTATTTATGGGTTCCCAGCCGCCGCTGCACCTCTGCATCCTCACTATCGCCGGCCACCAGGTTCTGCCGAGCCCTAGTCTTGATCTTCTTCTTGATCTATTTGATTCCAGCAGTGAGGGTTTGTTCTGCAGGATTGTGTGTTGTGGTTTGTTGCTGTGGTGCTGGAATTGTGATCGTGAGGTGAAGTAGGACTTGTTGTGGGCTTGTTTTTGTTTCCAGTAGAAAATCAACCATTCTTCGGTAGCAATAAGGCTATGATTTGAGGTAAAAATGTAGGACCTTGATACATTTTGTAGGAATTGGGATACGTATTGTAGTTAGATGATCATGTTGAATTAAGGCTAAATTGGGTAAGATGCTATGATTGATTTTGCTTATTGCAAGTCCTAATTCGAATGGATTTGTTAGAATCGATTGAGGAGTTAGATGATCTAATTAGGGTTTATAATTGGATCTGGATTTATGTTAACTTCTCGAGGATTTGATTTAGCTAATTTATTTATATGAAATTAGCTAAATCTGGATACCATGTATCACAGGACTTTGACACAAGATGAGCATCTCGACGTCAGATTTGGACTGGATTGGACCTTCCTATTGGAGGTGGGGTACCTTGACTTATCTTTGATAATGTCATGTTGATATGTTTAGTAGGTTATAACCTTTAGTAATGATTATGTTCGTCTTTGCTTCGGTTGGTCACTACCCGATACCTGTTACATGCTTGTTTTGTTTACTTATTATGCACTTCATGTTAGTACCTACCTGATTATACATGCTTATAGGGGTAGTGACACAACCATGTGTTGATTATGTTCAGGATCTAGGTCTTTTATACCTTATCTGATCTGTGTACCTTTGATTTGGTTCATTGTCCTATGGTACACATTTTATATATATGGATATTGCTATGCTGTTCAGGATTCTGTCATGCTTAGTGTCATGCATCATTCGCATGATTTCATGCTGCGCGATAGTCTGCTCCATTATTGTTGAGCACATCGTCAGTGCTCCGCTGGTCCGCTCATGGGTAGTGTGACACAGCGTGGTAGCATGTCAGTTTTGCTCTGTCGGTGCTCCGTTGGTCCGCTCATGGGTAGTGTGATGCAGCATGGTAGCATGTCGGAGATGCTTCCCCGTCATCGTGTACCGGGAGATGAGAGCATTGAGCTCCCCCACTTATGATTTGGGGTAGGAGGATAGGTGTACTCCGACAGCATCCCATCCACTCGGTCACTAATCAGGAGCAGTGACGTCAGAGTGCACGATTGTCACAACCCTACCCACTCGGTCTCACCATCGTGTGTGAGATGGCTGACTGGCGTCAGGGGTGATGTCACGCCCCGGGGAAGTCCCTGTCCGAAGAAATTTCGACAGCACCTCCCCTGTACGGTGACAATCTAAAACATTTATACAAAGCCCTCAGGGCCACATAAACCTCGGCCAATACGACCGGAACAATAACAGTAATAAAAAATATAACACAAAGTCATCCACGCAGTTTATATAATCAGCCCACTCGGCTGGAATAAAAATCCAAAACACAGCAGAAAAATGATAGAAAACCAAAATATATGACATGCTAGCCGGCTAGGCTTACACCACACCACAAAACACCACTCCGGAAACAAAATCGAAACACAAGCTAGATACACAAATACCAAAGTACAAATGAACAACAGCGAAGACAAATCTTCTGAGGTGACGTAGGGACCAGCAGACAGGATACTCCAAGCGACACCATAAACAACCTGGTACCTGAAAAAGATAGTGTCCATGGGGGGTGAGTTTAACAACTCAGCGAATACCAATAGACATGCCTAGCAAGATATATCTAACAGCAGTAAACATGGAATACAGCTTCCTAATCATATATAGGAAAATGTAAGACTGAGAGGTAACTGAGGAAGCTGTACTCACCAGGAACTCCTATCCACACAAAAGGGTCGTCAAACAAGATACACACTATGCCTCCTGTATGCATGTCAAACAAATGCATCCACCAAAATGCAGCATATAAGTGCAGCAAACACAAGCAAATAAATGCAATAAATGCATATGGTGCCAATGACATGGTCACCCCTGACGCCAGTCAGTCATCTCACACACAATGGTGAGACTGAGTGGGTAGGGCTATGACAACCGTGCACTCTGACGTCACTGCTCCTGATGAGTGACCGAATGGACGGGATGCTGTCGGAGTACACACATACTCCTACCCCAAATCAATAATGAGGGAGCGCAATGCTCTCATCTCCCGATACACTATGACGGGGAGGGATCCCTGACGTGCTACCACGCTGCGTCACACTACCCATGAGCGGACCAACGGAGCACCGAACAGAGCAAAACTGACGTGCTACAATGGAGCAGCCTATCACGTAGCATGCAATCATGCGAATGGTGCATGAAACTAAGCATGACAATATCCTGAACCAAATCCACATATATATATATATAAATGTGTACCCTAGTACAAGTAAGTCAAATCCATAGATCTAGGGTATACAGGTCCTCTATGGTATAACAACCTAGGTCCTGCACATATATCCACCTCCATAAAATATGTACCAACAATGTACATGGATCAAAACAAAAAGGGTCTAGGTATACAGATCAGATATGATATAAACACCTAGATACACATGCCAGATAACAATATCCAGAACCTAGTCCTAACCTCAGTAAGGTATGGTATGTCACTTACTCTAGGAACTAAGGTACTCATGGCAATAATCACGAAACGTAAACATGGATATATAACAAACGCCCAACAGAACATGATATGGTTAACGAACAGTGACATACCAAAGGCAAACATGATCATTGCTTGTAGCTATAAAATACTATGCATATCCAATTGACAATATCATAAAAGATAAGTCAAGAGGTACCCGCCTTAAATGTAGACTGAGCTGAACAATCTCCACGTCGAAGTACTCGTCTCGAACCAGAGTCCTGTAATACATGGTATCCAGATTTAGCTAATTACATATAAATTAATTAGCTAGATCAAATCTCCGAGAAGCTAACCTAAATCCAAATCCAATTATAAATCTTAATTGGAGCATCTAACTCCTCAATCAAACCCCTTCTCTTCATCAAATCAGAACAATTAACTACTGAATGTCATCACTCTACATTAACCTGAAAGCTGAACAAAACTCACCTCAATCCGGATGATCAGCCGGAGCTACAAGGAAATTATTGCTGAGAACAAAACCGGAACTGCTGCTGCAAAAACCAGAACCACCATTCCCAAATTAGCATAAACTTCCACTCCTACACAGTAATCCTCATGGCAGAATTGGACAAAACAGAGAACAAATCACAATCGATAGTTCTAACAGACATTTCAACAAACAGGTATCATGCAGCGTTTGAAGTATCCATATTCCAGAAGAAAACGAACCTCCGCGACCAGGAGATGTTGCTAGTGCTTCGGCTGGCGACTCAGAGAAGGAGACGACTGATTAGAGAGGCTAGGGCAATGGGAGGAGATGGCGGTGCTTAGGGCACAGGTTGTAGTAAGGGTGGCTCATGAGGGAGAGGTAGAAGCTTTCGGCAGAGGTGTAAGAGATCTGGCTGTGCCCGGAGGTGTCGGGCGGTGTTGGGTGGCTATGGCACAGACGCTAGGGCAGAGGAGAGGTGCTCGGCTGTCGGCGCTCAGAGGAGGAGAAGAAGAAGGGTCGGCGTGCCCCGTGCAGCGGTAGCGTTGGGGTTTCCAGTGGCCGACGCCTGTGCTTGGGCACAGTTGATCATCGACGGTGGTACTCGGGTGCCGGCGAAAAGGAAACGTTGGCTGGAGTCTTGGGCAGGGGAAGGCACTGCGATATCGGCAGTGGGCGATATGAAGAAGGAAAAGAAGAATCGGCAGCTTCGACGGCTTGGGAAGGGAAAACCGTCGGGGAATGCAAAGAAGAGGAAGTGAAGAAGGGACGGCCTGTGCACGGGGAAAAAGAAAAGAAATAGAAAATAAAATGGAAAAGAAAATCAAACTTTTCCTCGCTTAAATGGGGTAGCCCAAACAGGTTTTCCCGGCCCCCATTTTTATCCCCGTAAACTTGTTCATACGAGCTCCGAAAAATTCTAGAAAAATTTCCAAAAATTCCAGAAAATTCTCTTATCATTATTCGCCATTTTTCGATATTTTACATTCTCCCCCACTAATAAAAATTTGGTCCCCAAATTTCGTTATCTACCATCAACAAATACTAACAATAAGTAAAGAGTATAAATGTTGAACGGTAAATAAAATCACATATCTCAAGTGAAAAGATGGGGTATCGAGCTCGGATCGTATCCTCGAGCTCCCAGGTAGCCTTCTCATCCGAATGATGCTGTCATCCGACATTAACCAGCCGGATGGTCTTGTTCCACAACTGACGCTCTTCCCGGTCTAGAATCCATACCAGAACCTTCTCGTAGGTCACGTCAGGCTGTATGGGAACTGAGTTATCTGTCAGCACATGTGTCAGGTCGGGTACGTATCTCCTCAACATAGATACGTGGAATATATAGTGCACGCCTGACAGGGACGACGATAGTGCTAGCCGATAAGCTACCGCTCCCACCCTCTCCATGATCTAGAAAGGGCCAATGTATCGCGGAGCTAGCTTACCTCTGAAGCCAAATCTCTTCACCCCTTTCGTGGTGAAATTCGTAGAAATACATGATCACAAATGGAGAACTCTAAGAGTCTGAGTCTCCGATCAGCATAACTCCTTTGGCAGTCCTGCGCCTCAATGTCTAACTCGGAGAAATCTTGAATCAAGTCCATGACCACAACTCGGTGGCAAGCTAAAGTCCCTTTGGACTTCCGGCTAAGTGCATCAGCAACCACATTAGCTTTCCTCGGGTGATAGCTAATGGTACAATCGTAATCCTTCAGGAACTCCATCCATCTCCTCTGCCGGAGATTTAGTTCCTTCTAAGTAAACAGATATTTGAGACTCTTATGGTCAGTGAGAATCTCAAATGTAACGCCATATAAATAATGTCGCCAAATCTTCATGGCAAAAAAAAAATAATGGCGACTTGCTCCAGATCATGTACAGGGTAGTTCTTCTCATGCTCCTTCAACCGACGAAAAGCATAGGAGACTACCATATCGTGCTGCATCAGAACAGCGCTCAAACCCTGTATAGATGTGTCGGTGTAGAGGACATATTCGTCCTCTCCAGAAGATAAAACCAAAATCGGAGCCGACACTAATCTCCGCTTCAGCTCCTAGAAGCTGGTCTTGCCATCCTCAGTCCAAGTAAACTTCACGCCTTTCCTGGTCAGGCGTGTAAGTAGCATAGTAATCCGTGAGAAACCCTCAACGTATCTCCGGAAATATCGAGCCAAACAAAGGAAATTGCGAGCCTCTTCCATAGACTCCGTCTACTCCCAACGGTAACAACCTCGATCTCCTATGAAACCACGGTATACTCCTACTGGTGACCGTGTGTCTCAAACATCTCACAGAAGACAACCAAAAATACGCACTACTGATCTTCACATCTAGACGTTTCCATCGAAACATCTCTAGAACTATGCAAGGATGATGTGCGTGACTCACCGTGGATCCGAAATAGATCACAACATCGTAATAAAGACAATGGAAACCGATCCAAACATCCTGGGAATACCAGATTCATCCAGTCTCTGAAAACATCTAAGACTTCCCAAACCCTAATGGTAAAAACATGACCCATAATGTCCGTATCATAAACATTTCTAACCATAAGATCCCTGACAATAAGTCTGAAATATAATCACCAACAAGACAAATCACCAAAGAATAGATCCACCATTGTTGCTCTAAGATTCAAACGATTACACAAATAACACACCATTTAAAACAATGCAACCACAATTAACTTACCAAATACAAGTGTCCTGCTAAGGGGATGCACTGCAATAAGGCTACTACAGGATAGGTATATATATAAATCAAAATAAGAACATACATAAAAGATATTTTATAATCATAGGACATGCAAAATTTATGAGCATACATGAATAAGTCGTGAGTGAGAATTAACTAGAAACCATTGAATGAATCGTATTCATCAATTAAAGATTTTTATTTTTTTTTATTTGCAAGCAATTCTTTTAACTCATTTTAAATATGTCGTGTATAATTGTTTTGGTCTCTCAATATAGTCTACCTTTATGCTCCAAATCCAGATGATTCAAGTTGTTCATCTGCAGAATCTATCAAACGTGTTCATGCAATGTTAACCTATGTTCTCACATTATACCATTTAGAGCCTACTTCACTCAATCATCAAAGCACAGTAGTGACCTATTGATGAGCATGAGATATATAATTCATATTTTTACTACAATGTTGAGTATACTCACAAAGCAATTGTTCAGCAATCTGGTGTACATGTACGAATATTGAAAACACCACAAATAGCTTCAACCCACTCAACACTTTAGGAAAGCCAATCATTTAGGATATTCCAATTCTTTGGACAACAGTGTACTAAATTAATAAACTTATAATGAGGTTCTTTTAAAAATCCCTTGAATCAATGTTTATCAATAAATTAAATTATGTGAAACAATCTTAGTTCATTATTTTGTTGTTCCTTACAAGATCTACTAACTGCGCTAATATAGCTTTTGCATCCTTGAGATTGTAATCCATGATCTCCAATAGGTATGGTTGACCTAACACATGACATACATGCTACAAATGACTAAACAAGTACCAATAGAAGTATGTGATAATAGTAAACAAAACATACCTCCTATAGCTTGGAGAAGTCCTAACGTTGCCAGGTCCCAAAACTCGAAAAGTCACATCGAGAAGACTAAAACACGAAATCCGAAACACGAGAAATAAGACTCGTAAATCGAACTCTGATATCAAATAAATTGGTATCAGATAAATCTCAAAAATCCAGAACATATAGCAAGTATCGTATACCTGCTCTGATACCACTAAATTGTCACGCCCCGGGGAAGTCCCTGTCCGAAGAAATTTCGGCAGCACCTCCCCTGTACGGTGTCAATCTGAAACATTTATACAAAGCCCTCAGGGCCACATATACCTTGGCCAATACGGCTGGAACAATAACAGTAATAAAAAATATAACACAAAGTCATCCACGCAGTTTATATCATCAGCCCACTCGGCTGGAACAAAAATCCAAAACACAGCAGAAAAATGATAGAAAACCAAAATATATGACATGCTAGCCGGCTAGGCTTACACCACACCACAAAACACCACTCCGGAAACAAAATTGAAACACAAGCTAGATACACAAATACCAAAGTACAAATGAACAACAGCGAAGATAAATCTTCTGAGGTGACGTAGGGACAAGCAGACAGGATACTCCAAGCGACACCATAAACAACCTGGTACCTGAAAAAGATAGTGTCCACGGGGGGTGAGTTCAACAACTCAGCAAATACCAATAGACATGCCTAGCAAGATATATCTAACAGCAGTAAACATGGAATACAGCTTCTTAATCATAAATAGGAAAATGCAAGACTGAGAGGTAACTGAGGAAGCTGTACTCACCAGGAACTCCTATCCATACAAAAAGGTCGTCAAACCAGATACACACTATGCCTCCTGTATGCATGTCAAACAAATGCATCCATTAAAATGCAGCATATAAGTGCAGCAAACACAAGCAAATAAATGCAATAAATGCATATGGTGCTAATGACATGGTCACCCCTAACGCCAGTCAGTCATCTCAAACACAATAGTGAGACTGAGTGGGTAGGGCTGTGACAACCGTGCACTCTGACGTCACTGCTCCTGATGAGTGACCGAATGGACGGGATGCTGTCGGAGTACAAACATACTCCTACCCCAAATCAATAATGGGGGAGCGCAATGCTCTCATCTCCCGATACACTATGACGGGGAGGGATCCCTGACGTGCTACTACGCTGCGTCACACTACCCATGAGCGGACCAACGGAGCACCGAACAGAGCAAAACTGACGTGCTACCACGCTGCATCACGCTACCCATGAGCGGACTAACGGAGCACCGAACAGTGATGAAACTGGCGATATGCTCTACATAATGGAGCAGCCTATCACACAACATGCAATCATGCGAATGGTGCATGAAACTAAGCATGACAATATCCTGAACCAAATCCACATATATATATATATATATAAATGTGTACCCTAGTACAAGTAAGTCAAATCCATAGATCTAGGGTATACAGGTCCTCTATGGTATAACAACCTAGGTCCTGCACATATATCCACCTCCATAAAATATGTACCAACAATGTACATGGATCAAAACAAAAAGGGTCTAGGTATACAGATCATATATGATATAAACACCTAGATACACATGCCAGATAACAAAATCCAGAACCTAGTCCTAACCTTAGTAAGGTATGGTATGTCACTTACTCTACGAACTAAGGTACTCATGGCAATAATCACGAAACGTAAACATGGATATATAACAAACGCCCAACAGAACATGATATGGTTAACGAACAGTGACATACCAAAGGCAAACATGATCATTGCTTGTAGCTATAAAATACTATGCATATCCAATTGACAATATCACAAAAGATAAGTCAAGCGGTACCCGCCTTAAATGTAGACTGAGCTAAAAAATCTCCACGTCGAAGTACTCATCTCGAACCAGAGTCCTGTAATACATGGTATCCAGATTTAGCTAATTACATATAAATTAATTTGCTAGATCAAATTTCCGAGAAGCTAACCTAAATCCAAATCCAATTATAAATCTTAATTGGAGCATCTAACTCCTCAATCAAACCCCTTCTCTTCATCAAATCAGAACAATTAACTACTGAATGTCATCACTCTACATTAACCTGAAAGCTGAACAAAACTCACCTCAATCCGAATGATCAGCCGGAGCTACAAGGAAGTTATTGCTGAGAACAAAACCGGAACTGCTGCTGCGAAAACCAGAACCACCATTCCCAAATTAGCATAAACTTCCACTCCAACACAGTAATCCTCATGGCAGAATTGGACAAAACAAAGCACAAATCACAATCGATAGTTCTAACAGACATTTCAACAAACAGGTATCATGCAGTGTTTGAAGCATCCATATTCCAGAAGAAAACGAACCTCCGCGACCAGGAGATGTTGCTAGTGCTTCGGCTGGCGACTCAGAGAAGGAGACGGCTGAGTAGAGAGGCTAGGGCAATGGGAGGAGATGGCGGTGCTTAGGGCACAGGTTGTAGTAAGGGCGGCTCATGAGGGAGAGGTAGAAGCTTTCGGCGGAGGCGTAAGAGATCCGGCTGTGCCCGGAGGTGTCGGGCGGTGTTGGGTGGCTATGGCATAGACGCTAGGGCAGAGGAGAGGTGCTCGGCTGCCGGCGCTCAGAGGAGGAGAAGAAGAAGGGTCGGCGTGTCCCGTGCAGCGGCAGCGCTGGGGTTTCCAGTGGCCGATGCCCGTGCTAGGGCACAGTTGATCATCGACGGTGGTACTCGGGTGCCGACGAAAAGGAAACGTTGGCTGGAGTCTTGGGCGGGGGAAGGCACTGCGATATCGGCAGTGGGTGATATGAAGAAGGAAAAGAAGAATCGGCAGCTTCGACGGTTTGGGAAGGGAAAATCGTCGGGGAAAGCAAAGAAGAGGAAGTGAAGAAGGGACGGCGCGGGCACGGGGAAAAAGAAAAGAAATAGAAAATTAAAAGGAAAAGAAAATCAAACTTTTCCTCGCTTAAATGGGGTAGCCCAAATAGGCTTTCCCGACCCCCATTTTTATCCCCGTAAACTTGTTCATACGAGCTCCGAAAAATTCCAGAAAAATTTTCAAAAATTCCAGAAAATTTTCTTATCATTATTCGCCATTTTTTGATATTTTACAGGTGACCAGGCCTGTGATCACATCGTTGGGGAGCGCCTCCAAGATCTTCTGCCTTTTAATAAAGGATGGAGGAATCTCAACGGAGAAATAACCACCCTCCTTTAGCTACTTGATAGTCCCATCAGTCATAGCCAAACAGCTAATTGAACTCCCTGGACAGACATGCATTGAACTCTGAGGTGTGGAATGGGCATGTATTGAACCAAACTTAGAAGATTTTCCAGGCCTGTGATCACATCGTAGGGGAGCACCTCCAAGATCTTCTGCCTTTTAATAAAGGATGGAGGAATCTCAACGGAGAAATAACCACCCTCCTTTAGCTACTTGATAGTCCCATCAGTCATAGCCAAACAGCTAATTGAACTCCCTGGACAGGCATGCATTGAACTCTGAGGTGTGGAATGGGCATGTATTGAACCAAACTTAGAAGATTTTTTACAAAAGTGCCTGGCTGTTATAAGAAGCTATCAATCAACTTAATAAAAAAACTACTCCAGGTCTGCAATCACATCGTTGGGGAGCCCCTCCAAGATCTTTTACCTTTTAATAAAGGATGGAGGAACCTTAGCCGAGAGATAGCCACCCTCCTTTAGCTACTCGATAAGCCCATCAATGTCATAGCCAAATAGCTTGATGGTCCGATCAGTGAGCAACTGATTGAACTCCCTTGAGTAGAGATACTCCACCCCGATGAGCTTCCAATCGGTTGAGCTCCTCATCCTTGAATTTAGCAAGTTCGGCCTTTAGTACTTGATGCTTGGTGTCCTTCTCATCAATTATTCTTTTGTGCTTGCCGAGCTGGAGTTCATGGCTCACCTGCTCTATAATACAGCTAACTTGCTTTGTGGCTAGAGTCGCCTCCATCTCCTCTAACTTCTTCATCAAGGCTCAAGCCTCCTTGTTCTTGATATCGAGGTCTTTGATGGACTTGAGCTTCCGAGTGTTCGCTGAGATGATTTTTGCTTCAAAATTAAGTGATTGTTTCTTAAGCTTCCCTAGCTTGATGGCTTGGCCATGATTTTTCCTTCTCCATGGTCAAAGCCCGCTCAGATCCGAGGATTTGCTCAGATTGCTTCTCTAAGTCTTCCTTTAATTGCGTCACCTCTATAGTTAGGCGTTCGATTATGACTTGGGAAGCACCCATATCCCGGCTCACAGTTTTCACTAGCCTGAGCTTGTGGTCTAACTGGGCCAGCCTTTAGTAGAGAGTCAGGTCATCCACCCAAAACTGTTACACAAAGAGAGCGGTTAGGTTGACCCAAGTGATAGATATAATCATTCAAAATGCTACACAAACTTACTCCTATAGAATTTTGGCTGAACCAATAAACTAACTCGGCAAGAGGAATGGTCGCCCCCTTGGCTCTAGCTTCCACCCAAGTCTGGGCCATGGGACCTTGAATCCTTATCTTATGCTCAGGCATGCGTGGCTCTTTTGGATCAAGGTAACGCCACTCATCAGTTGGCAATCTAAGGATGGTCATTACATGCTTGTGCGAACTAGAGCCTACCGGCTCCGAGTTGGCCTTGTCCTTGGATTTCAGTGTTGGAGTAGAGTAGATAGTGGAGAAAGGGGTTGCAGAGCCTGCCGGCATAGGCAGCAGATAAGATAGGGGTCATACAACTATGGTACCAGACGATAGCTCAAAGAGGGAAGGCATCCAGTCAGAAGATGGGGGAGTTGGTCCACCCATTGTTCTTTCAAGGGTGGTAGAAGTGGAGCTCTCTCCTCATTCGGAAGGCGGTCAAGGGGCTGACATAGCTGTAGAAGTTTGAGAGACGAAAGTGGCCGAATAGGTAGGAGCCTCAGTTTGGATCCTTTTGCAGCGTTGACGCTAAATCAACGACTCTACAGAAGTCGTTGACTCTGAAGGCACTACTATAGGCACTAATGAGGGCTGCTCAGGAGGTAACTCGCCAGTATTGGCAGTGACATCATTGCCCAATAATCTGCTAGTTTCTCCTTTGTCGGTCTGTGCTTCAGAAGTCTCAATTGACAATAGCCTATGGCTTTCCAACTCGAATACTCCTTGAGTTTCTAGCTCTTCATCAATTAACTTAGTGGAGTCAATGAATAAAGCCTTAAGCATCACTTTAGTTGCAAAAGAGAAGAAAATATTAGTCCAAAAACAAAGTAAGGAAAAGTGGCTCACCAAAAGTGCAGGGCAGCTATCTCGGATAGGACTCAGTTTAAACATATACAATACGCCCTCCAACAGTAGCTTATGAATGTGGTATTTCAGACTGGTCAACTGCATGTCAGCTTGGAGGTAGGTCATTTCTCATTGATATTTGCCTAGTTCGGGGAGGGGGGAGGGGAGGGATAGCTCGGTAGCTCCATTTTCTAGCCGGTCGGGGAGTTGAACATAAAAGTAGTGGGATTTTCAACCTTTATTAGAGGAGAGCATCTTAGCAAAATAAACAATGCCCACTCAGACCTAGAAGAGAAAGATATCCAGCTCGGACTATTTGGAATAATAAAAATAATGGAAAATACGAGGATAAAGAGGGATCATGTACAATCAGAAAAGCACCACAACCCACAATAACCTAAATAAGTTTGGTACTAATTGTTGCAAAGGAATGTGGAAATATCTACAGACTTCTGAGAAGAAAAGAGGTATTGGAAAGTGAATACCAGCATGCAATTGGTCCTTAAAGAAATGGAAGAAGCCATAAGGAGGCATGTTGGGATGATCATATGCAGAAGGGATAGCGATTTGGTGATCAAAAGGAATATGATAAGTCATTTCCATTTGATCCACCTCGTCGCCATTAAAATCCGATGAAGTGGAGGTGTGCCACAATCCCAGGATAGTAGGAGGAGGAGGAGGAGGAGAGTGTGCCATATGAAGAAAGACGAAGATCGGAGATCAAAAGAGGAAAGAAGAGAGAACTTACTGGAAGAGAGTTGTCAGCGATAAATAGAGAGCAAGGAGCAAGGAAGCAAATGAGGGTGCGGACAAAGGCGATACAGAGTAGGAAAAAATAAAGGATTTAAAAACCCTATCGTTGACTATCAGAGCTATTCAATCAAGAGTTTAGAAAAACAAGACCTGATCCAGATCGTCCAAGTTCAAAAGGTAGCTGTCACATCAAATCTTAACAGTCACCTATCATATTATATATTCAGCAGCACGAAAGTATGACACATGCCGATTAATCATAAGTGGCATTAATGAGGAATGAAAATGATCAGCAGACACATATTAAAAAGACATTTCTGACATGCTTTACATTAATGATAAAGGATTTAAGCGATTTCCTAGAAATCAGGATGATGTTAGTAGTAATTAAAAGACACTATGAGCATGGGAGACCACTTGGGAAAGGGATCAGAAAACATATAACAAACAGCTAAGTGTCGTCCACATTTGATCCGAGTGGTGTCAACCTCGGAGTCCCCCGATTAGGAAGCAATAAGTTGTCTTAGAAGCTGCAAGGGCAGTAATTGTTCAAGATGAGTGGCAGCCCAGATAGCAAAACTCCCAGTCGGGAAGAAGAGTTGTAGAAAATACTAAGTGTCCAGTCAGTCAGACTTGCAACCTCCTTCGACTAGACTTGAGGGGGAGACTTGTGATACGGTGCTAAAGGTTGATCCCCCAAGAATGGGTCAAAATGGGAAAGACTGGCTGAGGTGGCAGTCAAAGTCAAGAAGAAGTCAAAGATATTAACAATATTAGTGAGGCGTCCAAGTTGGCCAAAGGGGGGGTCCGACATGAGGGCCTGCCCGGGCCTTTCGCCTGGATAGACCTCCTATCTTGACTCACGTATCAAGTAACATGACTGACTGTCTCAGCTGAGAAGGGAGGATAACCGATCAGCCATCCTTCCTAACAAGCAGACAAGTTTTTGCCTGGCCTACTGCCTATCTGATCAGATGTAAGGCCGATTGGACATATGACTTCACGATAAAATGAAGGACCAAGTGAAGAATGAATAGTTGACTGCATTATATAAGGTTTAACAGGTGATCCATCGGTCGAGTGGTTGTAGGTTGACTCAACATGGGCCCCATGGGCCTACATTGTCGTACTCTTTTGGAAGTTTATGTTGCTGACAACAGAGAATGTCTTGCAAGCAAATTGTACTTTAGAAACTTCTAGCTTGTTCACATCATAGAGATTTGAGTGCTTGCTTAAGGAAATATATTAGAGATACTTTTTGACTTATCTTTTCTTAGGAAGACTTTGAAAATCATGCATATGCTTTGGGATATGTGTATAGACACTACAGTGACACTATAAAAGGGGATCTCCATATATAGGCGGAGATATGCGATGCTCCATTATTCTATACGCTCTCTACTACTGCTTGATTCTACTATTCTCTTTTCCCAAACCGAGTACTGACTTGAGCATTGGAGGGCCAACACTGGAGACCATTTCCCTGGCCCAGCACTAATGCTCCTTGTGTTGCAGGATAGCGTGGAGTCTTCATCCAATCAACAGCAAAGCCACGTTCCTAGTTGACCGTCTTCTCAGCTTTCAGATAGGATCAATGGCATACGTCAAAATGAGTATTTTTTTTAAAAAAAACTACTAAGGCTATATGATGCATGTATGACATGATATATGATATCTTCATAAAAATATGAATGCAAAATATGATATCATGGCATATGATGGGCTAGCAACACAAAGCATGGCAACTTTAGTATTAAGAAAATACCTAGATTATTTATCTAAGTGTTTCTATCCTCAAACCCATTACTAAGCCAAACCTAACTTTGTCCTTTTCTCAAGAAAATGTCAAAATCCCAACTTGGCATTTCTTTACCTCTATCCTAATTGTACCAATTTTAATTGAGTCCAAATCTTCTAATTTTGGCACTTTTACTCTTCCAAAGAGTATACAATTAAACCTTCTTATTTTCAAGGAGTGACATTACCTTGAAAATGCTCCAAAGTGCCAACATCACAATGGTTCGGTTAACTACCCTTCTAATTAGAGTTGATATTCTCTAAACTCATCTAGGGTGTAGAGGACATACTCTTAGAAACCCCAAATCTATTGGTGCCCCTTGGGTGTGCTAGATCCTCACTATGGATAACTTCTCTAGTTACCTTCCTAATGACCTTTTTAGGATTCTTAGAAGCCTTGTTCACACTAGACTCCTCTCGGTCAACTCTAGGGATAACTTCCCTTGTGACATTCTTAGTAACTTTCTTAGACTTCTTAGAGGTCTTAGTCACACTTGTCCTTACAAGGTTACTTCTAGGGATAACTTCCCTTGTTACCTTGATTTGAATCTTAGATCTAGGGTTAGTCTTATAGTTATATGGAAATCTATGATATGATGACACATCCTTCTTGGCATTAGGTTTATAACCCAAAACCTTCCTACCATTGGATAGTTCTTGTCTATCTATCCCTAGATTATGCTCATTTGGCCCCTTAAAGATATTTTCCATTTTTTTAGGATCTTTTTCAATTTATCAAGTCTTGATCTCAAGACTTGATTTTCCATCATTAAATCCTTAGTTTTGGATTCTTCTAAATTTCCTTAGACTTTCTTTTTCTTAAGCACATATCTAATTTCTTTAGACTTCTTACCTTAGATTGTTCTCTAAGGTAGTCCTAGCATGATAAGGTACATATTTTTACTTAATTCTATCATGCTTCCTATTTTCATGATAAATAGTATTAAAATGATAAAGATTGTTTCTAGTATGTTTTTTATCATTTCTCAAAGGAATTGTATTAATAAATGATACATTGGGTTTGCTCTTAAGAGCTTCCCTTAACTTGAGCTTCCTCCTTTAAACTTGGTTGGTTTCCCTTAGGATATTGACTCCTATAATGCCCTTTCTGGTTACAGAAAAAGCACACAATGTACTCCTTACCTTTTCATATAACACAGGTTGACTTCCTTAGGTTTCTTCTTGCCCGTAGATGTCAATTGACCTTTCTTCTTGGTCAATTTAGGATATTTACTTTTATAGTGTCCTCTTTCTCTACACTTGAAACAAATAATATGATCTTTATTATTATAATTTGAAATTTGTATACATTCATTGCTTGTAGTGTTGACACATGATCCTCCATTTGATTTTTCTTGACTTATGGAGGTGGATAATCTTCCTCTCCATTTGACTCGGAAGTAGAAACTTTTTCTTGCTCTGATATTAATGAATGACGCTCTCCCTCAATCCTTGAGGTGGAAGCCTCTTCAATTTCTTCATCCTGGGATGTTGAACATCCCTCAACCTTGGAATCCTCGTGCGCATCAAACAAAGAGTATGCCCCTTTGCCTTTGTCCTTGCACTCTCTTAAGGACAGATCATTTTCAATCTCATCTTCTTTGGATGTTGAGAATCTCTCAACTTTCTTTTCCTCTTCCTCTTGATTAAATAAATCTCCCTCTTTGAATTCTTCTTGATTTGGTATAGTGGAGGGATCTTCATGAACCTTTGTCAATTTGCTCCATAGCTCTTTGGTATATTTATATTCTCTAATTTTATATACAATAGAGCTTGGCAATAAATTAACCAAGATTTTGAATACCTTATCATTTGCCTCACATCTTTAGATTTGTTCCTTATTCCAATTGCTTCTCTTGATGATTTTGCCTTTGCTATCCCTTGGAGCCTCAAATCCTTCCATTAGAGCAAACCATTACTCAATCTCCATCATCAAGAAGTTCTTGATCCTTGATTTCCATGAATCAAAGCTTGTAGACATGAATGGTGGAGGCGCTCTAGTATCATATCCGAGTCCATCTCGGAAATCCATATTGAAGTTGAGCTCTTTTGATGATAGTCTTTAACTTGTTGGAATTAGGGCTTCAACTTCTTCTTCTTCTTCTAGCTCGTTGCCCTTTTCGGCTATAAGTTCGATGAAGAGAGGCCTCACTCTGATACCACTTGTTGGGACACTTCGGGAGCTAGAGGGCGGTGAATAGCTCATCTCTCTTTGTTGATGATGATTTGCAATAGAAAACATGAAGCAAAGCTCCACCAATACTAACACTAGGATTTACTTGGTATCCACCTCAAGATTAGGTGACTAATCTAAGGATCCACACTCGAGCACACTCTCCACTATGAATACAACTCCTTCTCGGAACAATGCGAAGATGGAGAAACCTCATACAAGCTTACATACAACAAGAAGAAAAGGAGAATCTAATACAAATGAAATCTTATAAGACTTACAATAATAAACCCTAGCTTGTTCTCTTCTTGTTTGGAAGCGCCTCTTGATGCTTGGAAATGCAGCAACACTTTGCTCCAAGAACCTTCAAGAACCGATGGTGAGTGTTAAAGAGGAATCGGTGAAGAGTTGTTGTAAAATACTGAAAAATAACGAATAATGATAAGGGAATTTTCCAGAATTTTTAGAAATTTTTCTGAAATTTTTCGGAGCTCGTGTGGATGAGTTTACGGGGATAAAAATTGAGTCCCGGGAAAGCCTGTTTAAGGTACCCCATTTAAGCGAGGAAAAGTTGTATTTCTTTTCCTTTTTATTTGCTTTTTCTTTTATTCTCATTTCCTTTTCCCCCCACCGAACCCACGCGCCCGACACCGTGCCCTAACCGCCCTTCCTTCTTCTCCTCTCCGATGATTTCTTGCCTCGCGATTAAGGCCGAGTTGATTCCCTTTCTTCTTCTCTTCCCCTCTTCTCTTCTGAAGCCACATCGAGTCGTCTCCTTCTTCTTCTCTTCCTCCCGATCCCTTCCTCCTCTCCTCTGTGCTGTCGCTGACCCCAACAACCGACGCCGACTATAGAGTGCCGGCGCCGCCCGATTGCTGACCGCCGTCTCCCTCTTGCCCTAGTCGTCTCCACCGTCGCCTGCTCCGGTCGATCACCGTCGGAAAACGAGCATTGCGCCTCTGTCCTAGAGTAGTGCCACCGACTTCCCCTGTGCCCAACGCTGACTTCTCGACGCAACCATCCAACCACCCTCAGTGTGCCCTAGATCGTCGGCGCCGATTGGGGCTTATGACATAGAGGTGAGGATCCGGTTCTGGACTAGGAGGGAAGTGTCAGGTTAGTTTTTCCTTTGCTGGTTCTTCTAATCAGATCTTGGATTCCTTTCTTGTTGCAGTTTAGGTCAAGTTGAGCCAGGAGAATTAAGTGTTCTGGTGTTTTTGGGATTCGACAGCCATTCATTTCAGCCGCCCGGGTCCAGCAGCCACGAACTTTGCAGTGGATCAATGATCTTCTCCTCTGATCTTCTTCTCTGCTGTGCTTGTTCTTCCTCCTGGCTGTGGATTAAGGGCACGAGATTGGAGAGGAAGAGTGAAGAAGTCTTTGCTGAGAGGTTGCTATTCTTGTCCAGCGGCACCTGGTTCCCAACAGCAAACCTCCCATCCAGCACAGTTGTGATTTGAGGAAAGGATTAGGTGTATTTGAATATTTGTTGTAGATCATGTTCCGAATTGGAGGATTTGGTTAGATGATCATGTGAATCTAGGTAAGGAACATGGTTATGATATATATTGATTTTGGTAGGGTTTGGTACATACATAATTGCTTATGTGTTTGAATTAGGGGTGATGTAGTTTTCATGATTTGTATAAATGGAATTAGGAGATTGATTATATAGATGATAAATGATGTGTAAATGGAATTAAGTTTGGATTATTGATCTAATGGTGGATTGGAGATTAGGTAACTAATCCTAATTTATCGTTAGACTTTGTTTAGGTAGGTTAAGGTTTAGGGTTTAGGGTTTTGCCCTAAATTGTTATTAAGGATTTTATTTAGCTATTCATTTGGATATATTTTTTTAGCTAAATAAAATGTATACATTGGTGACACAGGACTTTGACGCGGGATGAGCACTTCGACACAGAGGTCGTTTAGCTCGATCTATATTGGAGGCGGGTACCTTGACTTATCTTTGATAATGTCATGTTGATATGTTTAGTAGGTTATAACCTTTAGTAATGATTAGTTGGTCACTACCCGATACCTGTTACATGCTTGTTTTGTTTACTTGTTATGCACATCATGTTAGTATTTACCTGATTATACATGCTTATAGAGGTAGTGACACAACCATGTTATTTATTATGTTCAGGACCTAGGGTTTTTGATACCTTATTTGATCTGTGTACCTTTGATTTGGTTCATTGTCCTATGCTACACATTTTATATTTATATATGGATATTGCTATGCTGTTTAGGATATTGCCATGTTTAGTGTCATGCATCATCTCACATGATTGCATGCTGTGCGATAGTCTGCTCCATTATTGTCGAGCACATCACCAGTTACATGTATCTGTACACACCACCACTCATGAGTTAGTGGTATATCAGACAGGTGTGTGGCAGTTCTGCTGTTTGGCTCCGTTGGTCTGGTGACTCAGTGTGGTAGCCGGCAGACAGTTCTGCTCTATTTAGCTTCGCTGGTTTAGTGTAGCAGCGTGGTAGCCAGCAGACGGTTGGACTCTGTTTGGCTCCGTTGGTCCGCTCATGGGTAGTGTGACGCAGCGTGGTAGCCAGCAGAGATTCCTCCCCGTCATCGTGTACCGGGAGATAAGAGCATTGAGCTCCCCCATTTATGATTTGGGGTAGGAGGATATGTGTACTCCGACAACATCCCATCCACTCGGTCACTCATCAGGAGCAGTGACGTCAGAGTGCACGGTTGTCACAGCTCTACCCACTCGGTCTCACCATTGTGTGTGAGATGGCTGACAGGCGTCAGAGGTGACCTTATCATTAGCATCATATGCATTTATACATTTACTGATTATGTTTGCTGCACTTATATGCTGCATTTGGATGGATGCATATGTTTGACATGCATACAGGATTTATGATACTCTCGATCTGACGACCTGACTATTCTGATAGGAGGCCCTGGTGAGTACAATTCTCTTCAGCCTATTCTATTATGCATTTCCAGCTTTTTTCCAGGAAACTGTACTCCATAGTTATTACTGTCTGTTATAGCTTACTCTTGTTTAGATCGGTCAGTTGAAGTCTGATTTACACTTGTTGATTTGGGTAGTCGTGGATCAATATACCTTAGTTGGTTATGGAGGATTAATATATTTTTTATTAGTTAGGAGATGACCGATTTAGTTTTGGTTGGTCCGATCAGCAGGGGATCGACTTACTTTATTTTTAGAGGTTTGAATCTTTGGATTATTTGTGCTTAGTTAGGTATCTAGAGCACATTTGAGTACGTGGCTTGTACTGACGTGGAAAAAACTGAATTAGTCGTATATCATTGTCAGCTTGGTCAGTCTATAGAGGATTAATGTATCCTATTCCATGGGGTACTTTAATTTTTGACTATATGTACCTAGTTGGATAACTTAGAAGGTAGCATAAGGCATGCCAGGTTGATTGGGTTATATATGATGATTATTCATATCTATGTTGTATGTACATATGATTGTTATGTGTTGTAAGAGTCCTATAGTAGACTGTCCATTTGCAAGTAGTATTTGTATACATGTTCTGATATGGTTATTGTAGGTTCCTTGTCGATTATAGCTATGTAGTTAGATATACGTGTTTGATTGTATTATTGAAGGTAACATGTCGATTAAATCTGTGTTATGGTATGTGTACATGTGTTTGGTGCTTTATGGGAGGTATCTTGTTGATTATAAATTATTCTAAGTGTACACTCATGTCTATTATGATTTATTGGAAGTATTATGTTGATTATACTCTTGGCATAGGTGTATATATGTCGGGTGAGTGTTGTTTGAGGTGTATTGTCGATTCTACCTACATTGATATATGCACATGGGTTCGGAATGTATTTTTGGAGGTATCACGCTGATTTATACCTGTGTTATGAGTATGTTTGGTGTGTACTAATTGGAGGATTATGTCGATCATACCTATATTGTGTGTGCACATGTGCCAGGTGTATTGTTGGTAGCATCATGATGACTCTACTTATATGGAGTGTCTACATTATGTCATTTGGTGTATTCCCTTGTCAACTAATTCCTCTATTAGTGGGTGACCCACTACGATGTTGATAGAGTTGACGATGGATTTGATTTGTTTACTGGATTGTGATATCCTTGGTTGCTCACAGTGATATGTGGTAGAGTGATTTCGTGCAATCACTAGTTGGATAGTTAGATGTCTTGTTCACTTATGGATTGATTGTGGTGGAGCGTTGCTCCCACATATTTTAGATGGTTGTGGTGGAGCGTTGCTCCCACATATTATGGATTGTTTGTGGTGGAGCGTTGCTCCCACATATTATGGATTGTTGGTGGTAGAGCGTTGCTCCCACATATGTAGTATTTCTTGTGAGGGAGCGTTGCTCTCACACCGGAGGATCTATTCTTTGGTGATTTATACTGTTGGTGATTAGATCTCAGACTTATTATCAGGGATCTTATGATTAGGAATGTCTGTAGTACAGACATTATGATTTCTTGGTTTTACCATTTAGGTTTACAGTGCCCTAGATGTTTTTATGGACTCGATGATTTTGGTATTCCTAGGATGTTTGGATCGGTTTCCATTGTCTTTGTTGACAATGTTGTGATATATTTCAGATCCGAGGTGAGTCACGTACATTATCTTTGCATAGTTGTAGAGATGTTTCGACGAGAACATCTATATGTGAAGATCAGTAGTACATATTTTGATTGTCTTATGTGTGAAGTTTGGGACACACGGTCTCCCATAGGGGTATACGTGGTTCCACAGGAGATAGAGGTTGTTACCGTTGGGAGTAGACGAAGTCTAAGCAGGAGGCTCGCAAAATCCTTTGTTTGGCTCGATATTTCCGGAGATACATTGAGGGTTTCTCTTAGATTGTTATGTCGCTAACACGCCTGACCCGGATAGGCGTGAAGTTCACTTGGACAGAGGACTGCGAGACCAGCTTTCAGGAGCTGAAGCGGAGATTAGTGTCGACTTCGATTTTGGTTTTTACCTTCTGGAGAGGATGGCTTCGTATATTACACCGACGCTTCTATACAGGGTTTGGGCCCTATTTTGATGCAGCACGTGTTGGTTGCTACTCGGAAAACCTAGAGGTTCCACTGTACAAAAATTTTGTACAAAGGTCTGAACCTTTTCCTAGCTACCATGTGTTCTTTTAAATTAAATTTTGGATCGCCTGCGGAACTTAACACGTTTAATCCAAAACTTAATCTATTTGTTCTTTTAGGTTTAGACTTGGATCTCCTGCGGAACTTAACACGTTCGACCCAAATCACCTTAAGTTATTAATTCCATTAAATATTAATTTCCATAATTGGTTCCCAGTACTGACGTGGCGAGGCACATGGCCTTCTTGGATATGGGAGCAACCACCACCGACTAGACAAAACCTTTTATGGAAAGCTAATATTTAATTTCCTAAAATAACTTTAGGATAACCGAAAAGAACAATCAAATCACAAGGAAAAAATAAAACAAAAGAACACAACTTCGAAAAACATATTCGAAATACTAGAACGTAAGCCTCTTGTATTTGGTATTATTTCCATAAATAACTAGTATGATGCGGAAAGAAAAATTACTAGTTATACCTTGTAGAAAAACCTCTTGATCTTCTACCGTATTCCTCTTCTAACCTCGGACGTTGTGTGGGCAACGATCTTCCGAGATGAGAAACCACCAACCACCTTCTTCTCCTCCTAGCTAGGTTCGGCCACAAATAGCTTAACCAAGGATGAAGAACAAAACACCAACCAAGCTCCAAGAGATGCTAGCTTTCTCTCCTTCTTCTTCTTCTTCTTCTCCAAGTAGTATCCGGCCGCCACAAGAGCTCCAAGCCTTTAAGAGTTTCGGCCACCACAAAGAGGGAGAGAGGAAGAGGATGGCCGGCCACTCCAAGGAATAAAAGAGGGAGAGAAATAATAGAGGTTGTCACCCATGAAGGCACCCTCACCCCTTCTTTTATATTCCTTGGCCTAGGCAAATTAGGAAATTTAATTACAATAAAATTTCCTTAATTCCCTTGACATGATTTAATTGAGAAAAATAAAATAAAATTTCCCCAATTAATCTCTAATGGCCGGCCACATCAAAAGAGATAAATTAGATAAGTTTTAATCAACAATTAAAACTTCCTAATTTGTTCCCAGAAATTTTAAAAATAAAATTTCTCTTTAAAAATCTCTTCATGGTTGATAAAAAGAAATTTCTATAATTTTAATTTTATCAACATGTGGATAATTTTAAAGAGAAAATAAAATATCTCACCAATCTACAAATAAGGAAAGAGATCTAATCTCTTTCTTTAATCTTTTGTAAATCTTTTACAAGAGAGATATTTTAATTTTAATTCTCTTTAATAAATTATTTCTTCCACATAATAAAAATTAAAATTAAAATTCTTTTTTAATTTAATTTGGCCGGCCCCCACTAGCTTGGGTTCAAGCTAGGGCCGGCCACCCAATTTTTACCTAGGCCAGCCCTAGCTTGGTTCCCAAGCTAGCTTGGCCGGCCCCTATTGGTGGGTATAGAAAGTGGGTATAGGTGGGTATAGTACTCTATAAATAAGAGGCTACGATAGGGACCGAGAGGAGGAATTGGTTTTGGTCTCCCGATGAAATTAAGCATCCCGTGTTCGCCCCGAACACACAACTTAATTTCATCAATAATAATTCATTCTACTAAAGAACTATTATTGAACTACCGCACCAATCCCAAATTACATTTTGGGCTCCTTCTTATTATGAGTGTGTTAGTCTCCCTGTGTTTAAGATAACAAATGTCCACTAATTAAGTAAGTTACTGACAACTCACTTAATTAATATCTAGCTCCAAGAGTAGTACCACTCAACTTCATCGTCATGTCGGACTAAGTCCACCTGCAGGGTTTAACATGACAATCCTTATGAGCTCCTCTTGGGGACATTCTCAACCTAGATCACTAGGACACAGTTTCCTTCTATAATCAACAACATACACTATAAGTGATATCATTTCCCAACTTATCGGGCTTATTGATTCATCGAACTAAATCTCACTCATTGATAAATTAAAGAAATAAATATCAAATATATGTGCTTGTTATTATATTAGGATTAAGAGCACACACTTTCATAATAACTGAGGTCTTTGTTTCTTTATAAAGTCAGTATAAAAGAAACGACCTCTAATGGTCCTACTCAATACACTCTAAGTGTACTAGTGTAATTATATAGTTAAAATAAACTAATACCTAATTACACTACGACCTTCCAATGGTTTGTTCCTTTCCATTATGGTCGTGAGCTATTGTTTATAATTTATAAGGTACTGATAACATGATCCTCTGTGTGTGACACCACACACCATGTTATCTACAATATAAATTAATTGAACAACTACATTTATCATAAATGTAGACATTTGACCAATGTGATTCTTATTTCTAGATAAATGTTTATACCAAAAGTTAGGCTTTTAGTATACACTCTAACAATCTCCCACTTATACTAAAAGACTAAGCTGCCATATCTGCTGCCACACATTTGATTCCCAACCCTTCAACATGTCCATCAAAAGCTCTCGCCTTAAGGACCTCAGTGAAAGGATCTATAGGTCATCACCTGATGCAATCTAGGCGGCAACAACTTCTCCTCGTTTATACGATTTCTCATATTGGGTGGTACTTGCGCTCTATTGTGTTTACTTGCCTTATAGACTCATGGCTTCTTCGAGTTTGTTACTGCACCATTATTATTACAATAAATTGTAATAATCTTTGGACAAACTAGAAATCATATCTAAGTCTATCTTGAGGTAATTAAGTCATTCAGCTTTTATGGCTTCCTCAGAGGCTTGCCATATACTAAGCTTCTATGGTGGAGTCCAGAAAAATACCTATGCTTATCACTCTTCCATAGTTATGACTTTACCTCCTAAAGTAAACACAAAACCCCGAGGTTGACTTATTATTGTCCCTATCCAATTGGAAGTCAAAATCCATGCAACCCACAGGGACCAAATTAACTGCCTTGTAAGCTAGCATATAATCTCTAGTTTCTCTAAGGTACTTTAATATATTCTTTACTGCAGTCCAATGTCCTTGTCTAGGGTTACTTTGATATCTACTAACTATGCCCTTGGCAAAATAGATTTATGATCTCGTGCATAGCATACATTAGGTTGTCTAACTGCCGAAGCATAAAGAACTGCCTACATGTCCTCAATCTCCTTTGATGTCATCGGAGACATCTCTTTAGATAAAGACACTCCATGCTTAAAAGGTAAGAAACCTTTCTAGGAGTTTTGCATGCTTAAAACGAGCAAGGATTTTTCCGATGTATCAAACTTGGGATAAGTAAAATATATTTTTTTCTTGCGATCCCTTATTACTTTGATCTCAAAAATATATATATTTTCCCAAGTCCTTTATATCGAATTATTTGGACAACCATACCCTTACTTCTGACAACATTTTGATATTGTTTCCAACTACCAAAAATGTTATCTACGTATAGTACAAGAAATACCACCACATTTCCATCACATCTTTTGTATACACAAGACTTATCCGTTTACTCAATAAATCCATAGGTATGGATTACTTTGATAAACTGGATGTTCCAAGACCTTGAAGCTTTGTATCAGTCCATAGACAGATTGAGCTTGCACACAAGATGCTCTTAGTCCTTTGCAATGAACCCTTCTGGTTGCTTTATATGGATGCTTTCTTCAAGACTTTCATTAAGGAATGCTGTCTTGACATCCACTTACCAAATAGACAAAAGAATCCGGATAGACTTAAGCATGACTACCAGTGAAAAAGTTTCCTTTTTCATCTAGCCTTGCTTTGAAAGTTTCTACCTTCCTGTCTATCCCTCTTTTCCTATTATAGACCTTTTTACACCCAACGGCTTTTACACCATTTGGTGATTCTACAAGTTTCCAGATTTTATTAGAATACATATATTCTAATTATGTTATTCATTACTCTTTGCCAAGATGCTGCATCTTTATCTTGGAGTGCTTCATCATATGACCGGAGATCAGGTTCATGTCCTTCAGGGATCGAGTTCAAAAACTCTCCCAAAATATGAATCTTTTAAGGTTGCTTAACAACCCTCCCACTACGACAAGGCATTTTCTGCAATTGTGTATCATTTGTGATACGTGTTGCAGTTTTCTTGTGGTATCTCATCTTGTACAGTTGGTACTAGATTAGACATGTCTTTTATTATTTCCTTAAGAAAAAATTTACTTATGAGCACGTGGTTTATTATATAGTCCTTTTCTAAAAATCAGTCATTGATGCTATCAATGACCTTCTGATTTTTAAGACTATAAACCTACTTTTGTTTATCTAGGATAACTTACAAACAAGTGAACTCCTATCCAACTTATCATTATCTCTCTTTAACATATGTGCTGGATTACCCGAATCCGAATATGCTTCAAAATAGGCTTACGCCTATTCAGCAATTCTATATGAGTAGAGAGTTATGACTTGGAAGACACTATGTTCACTTTCGTTTTCAGAGTTTATCCTTAAAACAAATTTGGTAATTTTTCTGAATAACTCATCATCTATCTAATTATTCCATAAGAGTCCTTTACCTTCTTTCTACTACACCATTCTGTTGGGGTGTACCAGATGCAGTTAGTTGGGATTGAAATCCAACTTCTGATAAGTGACTCCTAAAATCTCTCAATAGGTACTTGCCACTACGATCTTCCATAGTGACTTTTTACTTTATTCCTCCGCATCAACCTTGTACTCTTTGAACTAATCAAAGTACTTAGTCTTGCGGTACATTAAGTAAATTTATTTATATCTTGAATAGTTGTCTATAAATTAGACAAAATATTCAATACTACCTCTTGTCTGGATAGTCATAGGATCACACAAATCAGAATGAACCGATTTCAACATATTTTGACTCAATACCCCTTGGACTTAAAAGCTTCTTGGTTATTTTTCTTCCAAGTAAGACTCGCAGGTTGGAAAGATTTCCACTACCAATGAACCCAAAAGTTCATCAGCTACCAATGAATCCTACTCAAGTATAACCTAGCTTTAGATGCCAAAGATATAATTGGTTCATTTCCGAAGGTTACTTTCTCTTAAAATTAGAAGATGTGTTACTAATTTCCATTTGTTGCATCGTGGGAGTTTTTGGATTATAAATTGTCAACCATCATACCAGAATAGATAACTTTCCTATTTTTCTTGATAACAACTTTGTTATCAAAATAGACACAATATCTATAATAGTTTAGAAACTGAAATCAGGTTCTTTCTAAACTTGGTACGCAAAGACAATTACTTAAAATCCATATTTTATTCTTATCAAAGGATAAACATCTCCCACTGCAACACAGTAGTGCCCATGTGGACGGTGATTTACCTTTCATTTAGTTGTCGGGTTTCCTGGAACCCTGCAATGAATTGCAGACATGATTAATGGCATCTTGTATCTACACTCCAGGTTCTGGTAGATAACACCACTAGACATGTTTCAACTAATGAATTAAATACACCTAAATTGTTCTTAGTTCTAAGAAGACAGTCTACCTTAATGTCCAAGTCCTATTTCCAATCATTACAATTGAGACTACTAAGTCTTTTTCTATAGTATGACTACTAGGGATTGACAAACATCCTAAGAATCACAAAAATATTTGGTCAAGATCAACTCCTTAAAATCTCCATGAATTTTGTGTATACAAAATCGAAAAGGAGATTTTATTCATTAATTTTATTATCTCGTCTACTTTACTTTATGACGAATAAAATTAATAGTTGATCTGTCTTTGATCAAATATTTGGTCAAAACTCTTTGAATTTAAAATAACATTGATTCCTCAAACAATATTATTTAAATTCACCAACACCTCAAACGCCATGAATTTTGCATGCCACGTTAATATGGACGTATACAAATTCATCATTTGTAAGAGGAGGGTTTTACCCATTGACTATCTTGTCAATATAACTTTTTGACAAATAAAATTACCTCAAACACCATGAATCTTGTATGCCACGTTAGTGTGGACGTATACAAATTCAAACATTTGTAAGAGGGGTTTATTAATTTTATTATATTGCCAATCTAGTTTTATGACAAATCAATAGTTGGTTTCCCTTTGGTCATACAAGTGATAGTAGTGACTCCGTTGGGGAGGATACTATTAAATGTGTCTAAGTGTATACCATTACTTGACACTAAGTCCATTAATAAGATTATGCCCCTTCCGTTGGGGAAGATCACACGCTCTTAATTAACTTCCTATAATCATCCAAAAATGGAAGTCTGTTCTAGTGATCCGCAAACAAGCTCATCCGTTATGGAGGAAGGCACTCAGAGCCAACGCGCAAGCTTGTTTGCATCACTTACAAACCAGTAATGGAGACCATGAGATTTACTTAAAAATCCCTCTCCCACTTAGTTATTTATAAATGAGGAATTTTAACTATGCTAGCCTACTAAATATGTAAACCAACATGCACACACAGCACAATATAAAAGCAATAAATAGAAAATCTAATTTTCAACTATTATGACTTTTATCTCTAGTTGTCCTCCGTGTGTTGTCATCCCAAGCTGCTGCCATATTTGGCCACCGTCACCGGGTCTAGCTGTCGCATCCATCTTGCTCCTAGTTCCGCTGCGCCTCTGGTCCTTAGAAGGTTCCATGCTTTACAAGATTCGATCCGCGACATAAATAGAATTTTACATTTTTGATCCTATATTCCATAAAAGAAATGTACATGTATCTAGATCAAAAATAAAATCCTAATAAAACTAAATACAGCTCCTGCTGTATTTTATAATACATGCACACACATATAAATGCCCTTGACATATCCAAGGGTCCAATCACACACATAATAACTAAAAGCCATAATAGTTGGATCCTGCATCTACAAAGTTAGCACATCCTACTATTATCCTACCTAAATTATGTATGACATGTGCACAATTAAACTAATACCAAATACACAGAGGCAAAACCCTAGCTCTGATACCAATTGTTGGTTGCTACTCGGAAAACCTAGAGGTTCCACTGTACAAAAATTTTGTACAAAGGTTTGAACCTTTTCCTAGCTACCATGTGTTCTTTTAAATTAAATTTTGGATCGCCTGCGGAACTTAACACGTTTGATCCAAAACTTAATCTATTTGTTCTTTTATGTTTAGACTTGGATCTCTTGCGAAACTTAACACGTTCGACCCAAATCACCTTAAGTTATTAATTCCATTAAATATTAGTTTCCATAATTGGTTCCCAGTACTGACGTGGCGAGGCACATGGCCTTCTTGGATATGGGAGCAACCACCACCGACTAGACAAAACCTTTTATGGAAAGCTAATATTTAATTTCCTAAAATAACTTTAGGATAACCGAAAAGAACAATCAAATCACAAGGAAAAAATAAAACAAAAGAACACAACTTCGAAAAACATATTCGAAATACTAGAACGTAAGCCTCTTGTATTTGGTATTATTTCCATAAATAAATAGTATGATGCGGAAAGAAAAATTACTAGTTATACCTTGTAGAAAAACCTTTTGATCTTCTACCGTATTCCTCTTCTAACCTCAGACGTTGTGTGGGCAACGATCTTCCAAGATGAGAAACCACCAACCACCTTCTTCTCCTCCTAGCTAGGTTTGGCCACAAATAGCTTAACCAAGGATGAAGAACAAAACACCAACCAAGCTCCAAGAGATGCTAGCTTTCTCTCCTTCTTCTTCTTCTTCTTCTTCTCCAAGTAGTATTCGGCCGCCACAAGAGCTCCAAGCCTTTAAGAGTTTCGGCCACCACAAAGAGGGAGAGAGGAAGAGGATGGCCGGCCACTCCAAGGAATAAAAGAGGGAGAGAAATAATAGAGGTTGTCACCCATGAAGGCACCCTCACCCCTTCTTTTATATTCCTTGGCCTAGGCAAATTAGGAAATTTAATTACAATAAAATTTCCTTAATTCCCTTGACATGATTTAATTGAGAAAAATAAAATAAAATTTCCCCAATTAATCTCTAATGGCCGGCCACATCAAAAGAGATAAATTAGATAAGTTTTAATCAACAATTAAAACTTCCTAATTTGTTCCCAGAAATTTTAAAAATAAAATTTCTCTTTAAAAATCTCTTCATGGTTGATAAAAAGAAATTTCTATAATTTTAATTTTATCAACATGTGGATAATTTTAAAGAGAAAATAAAATATCTCACCAATCTACAAATAAGGAAAGAGATCTAATCTCTTTCTTTAATCTTTTGTAAATCTTTTACAAGAGAGATATTTTAATTTTAATTCTCTTTAATAAATTATTTCTTCCACATAATAAAAATTAAAATTAAAATTCTTTTTTAATTTAATTTGGCCGGCCCCCACTAGCTTGGGTTCAAGCTAGGGCCGGCCACCCCAATTTATACCTAGGCCGGCCCTAGCTTGGTTCCCAAGCTAGCTTGGCCGGCCCCTATTGGGTGGGTATAGAAAGTGGGTATAGGTGGGTATAGTACTCTATAAATAAGAGGCTACGATAGGGACCGAGAGGAGGAATTGGTTTTGGTCTCCCGATGAAATTAAGCATCCCGTGTTCGCCCCGAACACACAACTTAATTTCATCAATAATAATTCATTCTACTAAAGAACTATTATTGAACTACCGCACCAATCCCAAATTACATTTTGGGCTCCTTCTTATTATGAGTGTGTTAGTCTCCCTATGTTTAAGATAACAAATGTCCACTAATTAAGTAAGTTACTGACAACTCACTTAATTAATATCTAGCTCCAAGAGTAGTACCACTCAACTTCATCGTCATGTCGGACTAAGTCCACCTGCAGGGTTTAACATGACAATCCTTATGAGCTCCTCTTGGGGACATTCTCAACCTAGATCACTAGGACACAGTTTCCTTCTATAATCAACAACACACACTATAAGTGATATCATTTCCCAACTTATCGGGCTTATTGATTCATCGAACTAAATCTCATCCATTGATAAATTAAAGAAATAAATATCAAATATATGTGCTTGTTATTATATTAGGATTAAGAGCACACACTTTCATAATAACTGAGGTCTTTGTTTCTTTATAAAGTCAGTATAAAAGAAACGACCTCTAATGGTCCTACTCAATACACTCTAAGTGTACTAGTGTAATTATATAGTTAAGATAAACTAATACCTAATTACACTACGACCTTCCAATGGTTTGTTCCTTTCCATTATGGTCGTGAGCTACTGTTTATAATTTATAAGGTACTGATAACATGATCCTCTGTGTGTGACACCACACACCATGTTATCTACAATATAAATTAATTGAACAACTACATTTATCATAAATGTAGACATTTGACCAATGTGATTCTTATTTCTAGATAAATGTTTATACCAAAAGCTAGGCTTTTAGTATACACTCTAACAGCACGGTAGAGTATTCTCATATGCTTCTTGATAGTTGAAGGAGCATGAGAAGAACTACCCAGTTCATGATCTGGAGTTGGCTGTTATTTTTTTGCTCTTAAGATTTGGCGACATTACCTGTATGATATTACATTGAGATTCTCACTGACCATAAGAGTCTCAAATATCTGTTCACTCAGAAGGAACTTAATCTTCGACAGAGGAAATGGATGAAGTTCCTGAAGAATTATGATTGTACCATTAGCTATCACCCGAGGAAAGCTAATGTGGTTGCCGATGCACTCAGCAGGAAGTCCAGAGGAACTTTGGCTTGCCACCGAGTTTCAATTATAGACTTGGTTCAGGGTTTCTCCGAGTTGGGCCTTCAGGAGCAGAGACAGACAGAGCAGGGTATTCTGGTTACCATGGTTGCTTAGTCGTCGATCAGGACGAGGATCCGAGAGGCCCAGGCTGGTGATCAGCATTTTTAGTTCATTTGCAGCCAGATAACTTCCGGGCAGCAAACCGAGATCACACGAGATGAGGAGGGTATTATATACTTCTGAGGCAGATTAGGCGTACGTCAGTCTCACCCGGTCTTACAGGAGCTACTTCAGGAGGCTCATCGTTCTCGATTTGTGATCCACCCAGGCGGTACCCGTATGTACCGAGATATGAGGCATTCCTAGTGGTGGAACGATATGAAGAAAGATACCACGGAATTTGTAGCGAGATGCCTTATCTGTCAACAGGTGAAGGCCGAGCACCAGAGACCTGCCGGCTTACTTCAGCAGATTCCTATTCCTGAGTGGAAATGGGAACATATTGTTGGTGCGGTTAGCACTAACGGTCTAACTCAAGTTTTGATGAATGACAAATTAGGTTAAGTTAGGTTTGTCGTTATCTAACACTCTGACCGAGTGTGCAGGCGAAGTCCAGACAGGTCGACGGGCTGACCGGATGTCTGGCACGAAGTCCAAGAGGGTTGACGGGCTGACCGGACGCTTGGCACGAAGTCCAAATGGGTCGACGGGCTGACCGGACATTTGGCACGAAGTCCAAGTGGTTCGACGGGCTGATCGGACGCTTGGCACGAAGTCCAGCTAGGTCGACGGGCTGATTAGATAGCTGGCGAGAAGTCTCGACGGGTTGAAGGGTTGACCGGACGTCTGGCAGGTGAGTAAAGGTAAGTCACTGGAAGGGAGTGACTATGACGACGTGTTCTCGGGAAGGGAACATTAGGCGTCGATCCGGTTTAGGTCCATTTCGGATATCTAAGTCAAGATCGTGACTAGATTCCGGTCTCGGAAAGACGGAATCTAAGTCATACTCTAATCTTATAAACTGTGCTAACACTTTGTTTTGCAGGATACATATTATATATTTACCTCGGACTAACCTTGTCTTGCAGGAGAAGGAATTTCTGGAGAAAGGAGATCCGGGCGCCCGGAAGGGATCCAGGCGCCCCGAGGCAAATAATATCCATTTCGCAGAGTAAACACGTGGAGCTCGCTGGTTGGACCTACCACGTCACACCAGGGCGCCCGAAAGGGATCCGGGGCGCCCCGAGCCCCATATAAAAGAAGGGGCAGGGGTGGAGCTTCAATAACAACAAAAATCTCTCAGGCTGCTCTACTGTTCTCCTGCAACGTCGCGAGGCCACTCCGACAAAGCGCTCTCTTCAGTTTAATTCTTTGAATCTTGTCGGTATTTTCTTTCTATCAATTCTTGTATTTAATTCTTTTGTAATCATCATTCGAATTGATAGTGATTGCCCAATGAAAGTACTCAACGAATATGAGCCTTGGAGTAGAAGTCGACACAGGCTCCGAACCAAGTAAAATTGGTTATGTGTTAGCATTCTTCTTTACTTTTCCACTGCGCTTACTCTTATCGAAGAATTTTTATAATCGATATTCACCCCCCTCTATCAAATGATCACGGTCCAACACATATTACCATGGACTTTGTGGTGGGTTTGCCGAGGACACGACGAGGCCATGACGCGATTTGGGTAATCGTTGAGCGATTTACCAAATCGGCGCACTTCTTAGAGATCTGAAAAATTGATTCCTTGAATCGATTGGCATATCTGTATTGCCGGGAGATCATCAGACTACATGGTGTCCCGTTGACTATTATTTCAGATAGAGACCCCCGGTTCACGTCTCGATTCTGACAGAGTTTGCAACAGGCCTTGGGCACTTAGCTCCGTTTCAGTACAACTTTCCATCCGCAGATAGATGAACAGTTGGAGCGGACCATTCAGACTCTAGAGGACTTGCTGAGGTCTTGTGTATTAGATTTTGGGAGGCAGTTGGGAGGACCACTTGCCATTGGTAGAGTTCGCCTACAACAACAGCTTTCATTCGGCTATCCATATGGCACCCACCCTCTGGGATGAGCTTGGGGAGGCCAGCTGTTGGGACCTCATAGAGCTCAGCAAGACGCAGAGTTGGTCCGTACTATCAGACGGAGGATGTCAGAGGCGCAAGGACCGCCATAAGAGTTATGCTTATCGGAGACGGAGACCCCTAGAGTTCTCTACTGGTGACCATGTTTTTCTACGAGTCTTACCCACGAAAAAGGGTAAAGAGATTTGGCCTCAAAGGTAAGCTAGCTTCGCGATACGATGGACTTTTCCAGATCTTGGAGAAGATTGGAGCGGTAGCTTACTACCGTTTGACATTACCACCATTCCTGGTAGGCGTTCACGACGTATTCCACGTATCTATCCTGAGGAGATATGTACCTGACCCGACACATGTGCTGACAGATATACCAGTTCCCCTTCAACCTGACGTCACTTATGAGGAGGTTCCGATACGGATTCTAGACCGGAAAGAGCGTCAGTTGCGGAACAAGACTATCCGGCTGGTTAAAGTCGGATGACAACATTATTCAGATTAGAAGGCTACCTGGGAGCTCGAGGATACTATCCGAGCTTGATACCCCCATCTTTTCACGTGAGGTATGTGATTTAATTTACCGTTCAACATTTATACTCTGTACTAGTTGTTAGTATTTGCTGGAGGTAGATAATGAAATTTGGGGACCAAATTTTTATTAGTGGGGAAGAATGTAAAATACCGAAAAATTACGAATAATGATAAGGGAATTTTCCAGAATTTTTAGAAATTTTTCTGGAATTTTTCGGAGCTCGTGTGGATGAGTTTACAGGGATAAAAATTAGGTCCCGGGAAAGTCTGTTTAAGGTACCCCATTTAAGTGAGGAAAAGTTGTATTTCTTTTCCTTTTTATTTGCTTTTTCTTTTATTCTCATTTCCTTTTCCCCCGTCGAACCCACGTGCCCGACACCGTGCCCTAACCGCCCTTCCTTCTTCTCCTCTTCGATAGTTTCTTGCCTCGTGATTAAGGCCGAGTCAATTCCCTTCCTTCTTCTCTTCCTTCTTCTCTTCCCCTCTTCTCTTCCGAAGCCACATCGCATCGTCTCCTTCTTCTTCTCTTCCTCCTGATCCCTTCCTCCTCTCCTTTGTGCTGCCGCCGACCCCAACAACCGACGCCGACTATAGAGTCCGGCGCCGCCCGATTGCTGACCGCCGTCTCCCTCTTGCCCTAGTCGTCTCCACCGTCGCCTGCTCCGGTCGATCACCATTGGAAAACGAGCATTGCGCCTCTGCCCTAGAGCAGTGCCGCTGACTTCCCCTGTGCCCAACGCTGATTGCTCAACGCAACCATCCAGCCGCCCTCAGCATGCCCTAGATCGTCGGCGCCGATTGGGGCTCAGGACATAGAGGTGAGGATCCGGTTCTGGACTAGGAGGGAAGTGTCGGGTTAGTTCTTCCTTTGCTAGTTCTTCTAATCAGATCTTGGATTCCTTTCTTGTTGCAGTTTAGGTCAAGTTGAGCCAGGAGAATTAAGTGTTGTGGTGTTTTTGGGATCCGACAACCATTCATTTCAGCCACCCGGGTCCAACAACCACGAACTTTGCAGTGGATCAATGATCTTCTCCTCTGATCTTCTTCTCTGTTGTGTTTCTCTGTTGTGCTTGTTCTTCCTCCTGGTTGTGGATTAAGGGCACGAGATTGGAGAGGAAGAGTGAAGAAGTCTTTGTTGAGAGGTTGCTATTCTTGTCCAGCGGCACCTGGTTCCCAACAGCAAACCTCCCATCCAGCACAGCTGTGATTTGAGGTAAGGATTAGGTGTATTTGAATACTTGTTGTAGATTATGTTCCGAATTGGAGGATTTGGTTGGATGATCATGTGAATCTAGGTAAGGAACATGGTTATGATACATATTGATTTAGGTAGGAATTGGTACATACATAATTGCTTATGTGTTTGAATTAGGGGTGATGTAGTTTTCATGATTTGTATAAATGGAATTAGGTGATTGATTATATAGATGATTAATCATGTGTAAATGGAATTAAGTTTGGATTAATGATCTAATGGTGGATTGGAGATTAGGTAACTAATCCTAATTTATCGTTAGACTTTGTTTAGGTAGGTTGAGGTTTAGGGTTTAGGGTTTTGCCCTAAATTGTTGTTAAGGATTTTTTTTAGCTATTCATTTGGATATTTTTTTGAGCTAAATAAAATGTATACATTGGTGACACAAGACTTTGACGCGGGATGAGCACTTCGACACAGAGGTCGTTTAGCTCGATCTATAACCTTTAGTAATGATTATGCTTGTCTTTGTTTCGGTTGGTCACTACCTGATACATATTACATGCTTGTTTTGTTTACTCGTTATGTACATCATGTTAGTATTTACCTGATTATACATGCTTATAGAGGTAGTGACATAACCATGTTATTTATTATGTTCAGGACCTAGGGTTTTTGATACCTTATTTGATCTGTGTACCTTTGATTTGGTTCATTGTCCTATGGTACACATTTTATATTTATATATGGATATTGCTATGCTGTTCAGGATATTGCCATGTTTAGTGTCATGCATCATCTCGCATGATTGCATGTTATGCGATAGTCTACTCCATTATTGTCGAGCACATCGCCAGTTACATGTATCTGTACACACCACCATTCATGGGTTAGTGGTATATCATACAGGTGTATGGCAGTTCTGCTGTTTGGCTCCGTTGGTTTGGTGACTCAGCGTGGTAGCCGGCAGACAGTTTTGCTCTGTTTGGCTTTGCTTGTTTAGTGTAGCAGCGTGGTAGCCGACAGGCGGTTGGACTCTGTTTGGCTTCGTTGGTCCGCTCATGGGTAGTGTGACGCAGCGTGGTAGCCGACAGAAATTTCTCCCCGTCATAGTGTACCGGGAGATGAGAGCATTGAGCTCCCCCATTTATGATTTGGGATAGGAGGATAGGTGTACTCCGACAGCATCTCATCCACTCGGTCACTCATCATGAGTAGTGATGTCAGAGTGTACGGTTGTCACAGCTCTACCCACTCAGTCTCACCATTGTGTGTGAGATGGTTGACTGGCGTCAGGGGTGACCATATCATTGGTGTAACAACCCGCCTTCTACTGACTAGGCTGTAAGGCCGGGGGTTACATTTTGCTAAACTAAACTATAAAATGCGGAAAGCTGTACTAATTAAAATCTCACTCTGCTAATGACTAGTAAAATCTATAACTTGTGTTCAAAATACCTTGTCTTGGTTGTAAATACACTAAAGAATGGAATCTAAACTCTCCATATAATCAAGAGACTGAAATCAGATGTTCCTAGCCCAAATCAGGTTTCTCCAATCGATTGAGGTTGGGACTCAATCGATTGGAATAGATCAATCGATCCACTGATTGATTCAACGTGCTACTATGCACGGAAGAACCTTCTGAATCGATCGGCCGATCGATCCAGTCTAACCAATTGATCCAATGATCGATTCAACAACTTTCTGTTCGCTGGAATTACTTCCCGATCGATCGACTGATCGATCCATGGCCAATCGATCAGCTGATCGATTCATCAGCTCGCTGTACGCGGAAGTCGCGTCCCAATCGAACGACTGGTCGATTGAGGGCTCCTCAATCGATCAGTTGATCGACTCAATAGCGTTCCGTACGTGGGGGTTTCTTCCAATCGATCGGCTGATCGATTGAGGACTCCTCAATCGATCGGCTGATCGATTGAGGACTCCTCAATCGATCGGCTGATCGATCGGGTTCTGATTTTTCAGAAATTCCACCCGAATTCATACAGAAATTTCAAAAAACTCACTAAAAGCTTAAACAGTACTACTAGGCATAACATTACTCACATTTTCTATCTATTATCAAGACAATTAGCAGTCTAAGCATAACATAGTGCCTACCTTCACAATCCATGATACTTAATATCCTAAAAGTGCAGAAAGGTAACAAGATTAGAAATACTAAGTCTTTAGATGGGCTAATCCCCAAGAGTCTTTATTCCAAGTTCCTTCTCACACACATCTTGTCGCATTGCCCTCTAGCCTCCGCTAATCCATCTTCCCTTTACCTTTATCTGCAGTATAAGGAAAATGAAACTATAAGCTTGGGAGCTTAGTAAGAACCATCTACCTCACAAAACATGCATTCGAAGAAATCATGCTTTTAAAAGATGCTATTCGAAATACATGCTGATGATCATGCTGAAAATGCTAAAACATGGCATATGGACATACAAGTCATGGCAATCAAAGACTGAACATAAAGCTATTTGTTATATCAATAAGAAAATTAAACTGAAGCTGAGCTGTATTCACATATCCGGTTTGTGAAGTTTGAAAGCTATTTTCATAAATAGATAAAAATAGTAATCATGCTGCTGATGGGCTCGACAACTGTACTTGCTATGCGCGCATCTCTAACTAGACCCGAGGTAGCTAGTCCCGAATCTAGTAGGGTTTACTAGGTTATCTAAACCTAGGGACGACTATGGGAGCCCAACCCAAGGAGAACTGAGATTCCAGTACAGTGCCACTGATAAAAGTAAAATACTGTTCATAATCTAATTTATCTTATCTTGCTCTTACTAGGTTATCTGAACCTAGAGATAGGTTATCTGAACCTAGAGGCGACTATGGGAGCCCACCCATTGGACCGTAGTCCCATATAAATTGAAGCAAGACTATGTATGCTATTTAAATTGCATCTATAGCATTTAACTGAGTTATTAAAATGTCTACTGTAGCATATAACTATACTAGTCATTTTATCGAGCACCTGGTGTGCTTTATCTCTGCATGTGGCTGCACTAAGACATAAATGTGAACTAAGAACATAAAAGCATACGATTAGCTACTTATAATGCAGGTGAGGGGTTACTTACTTCCTGCGCTAGATTTCTTACAATTCCGATCGCTAGGTTTCCGGAGAAGAAGATCTCTTCGGCGATCCTCTTACGTCTACGCGTTCTTCTCGCGGAGGGGAGCGTCCTCGTGCCGGAGTTGTCGCCGGAAGGTGCTCCTACGACCCTAGGGATGGAACCCTAGGTTTTCTTGGGCTTGGCGTGCTGAGAAGGTGCGGGAGAAGAGAGAGGGCGATGTGTGAGGGTGAAGATGAGGAAAGTTGTCGATCAAATTATAAAACCCCACTTAACTTCCCTATTTATATTAAGTGATTAATACGACCCAACTAAATTATAAATATAATTTCTCTCCTCTTCTTTCAGCACACCCCTGCTGGGCCCCCTTGGTTACTAGAGTCACCCTATAAGTCATAGAGTCCATAGGTTGCGGGTTCAATTCCCGCTTAGGCTGTTTTACGTTTTTATTTAATTTTGCTACTTCTACTACTTCAAAAATTCCACAAAAATATTCTAAAATTTCAGAAAAATAATGGAATATTTCTAAAATTTATTTGATAATTTTCGGGCATTATAATCCCTCATACCTTATAAAAAGTTCGTTCTCGAACTTAGAATAACTCTGGGTACTTCTGTCACATACTAGCTTCTGTCTCCCAAGTCGCCTCTTCTGCTATTTGATTTTGCCATATGACTTTTACTAATGGTATCTCCTTGTTCCGCAATTTCTTAACTGCTCGGTCTACTATCTGAATAGGCCGGTTGTCATAGCTGAGGTCTTCGCGGACTTGTACCGACTGGGGCTCAATCACCTGGGTGACATCTGGGATATGTTTCTTCAGTATAGAGACATGAAATACGTTATGGATAGCTGACATCTCTTGGGGTAGTTCTAGCTCATATGCTACCTTGCCAACTCTTCTAGTGATAAGGTATGGTCCTACATATCTGGGACTTAATTTGCCCTTCTTCCCAAAACGCATTACTCCCTTCATGGGAACCACTCGGAGAAATACCGTATCCCCAATTGAAAACTCTAAGGGTCGGCGCCATGTATCAGCATAGCTTTTCTGGCGGCTCTAAGCTGTCTCTATCCTCTAGCGGATCTGCTGTATAGCTGCTGTGGTATCTGCTACTAGATCTATTTGAAGTTCTAGTTCTTTCTATTCTCCACTTTCATACTAGCAGAATGGAGATTTACACCCCCGCCCGTAAAGAGCCTCGTAGAGTGCCATGCCGATAGTGGCATGATAGCTATTGTTGTATGCAAATTCTGCTAAACACAGATATTTGCACCAACTTCCCTTGAAGTCTAGGGCACATGCTCGGAGCATATGCTCGGAGCATATCCTCGAGTACCTGATTTACTCGCTCCGTCTGACCATCTGTCTGAGGATGGAAAGCTGTGCTAAACTTTAACCTGGTGCCCAATGTTGACTGTACACACTCCCAGAAGTGTGACGTGAATCTACTATCTCTGTCTGATATAATGGTCCGTGGGACTCCATGCAGTCTGACAATCTCCTTGAGATCCAACTGAGCCAGCTGTTCCATGGAGTAGGATATCCTGATAGCTAAGAAGTGGACTGATTTAGTCAATCTGTCGACTATTACCCAGATGACATCAAAACCATTCGTGGTTTTGGGTAGTCCCACTATGAAATCCATAGAAATATCCTCCCACTTCCATTCTAGAATCTGAATAGGCTGCAAAACTCCTCCTGGTCTCTGGTGTTCTGCCTTAACCCTCTGGCAGTCAGACAGGTACTGACATATCTAGCGATGTTTCTCTTCATTCCAGGCCACCAAAAACGTTTCTTTAGGTCTTGGTACATCTTAGTGGAACCAGGATGCATCGCATAAGGAGTCCTGTGAGCCTCCTCTAGGATCTTCCTTCGTAGTTCCTCCTGATCCGGAACGCATAGTCTGTCACCAAAATACAGTACTCCACTATCGGATATTCTGAACTCTCCACTTTTTGATTCTGCTAACCCTTGCTTGATTTTCTGAATTTCAGGGTCCTGACCCTGAGCTGTCTGGATGTCACCAAGCAAGGTAGATGCTAAGGTCATAGTAGAGAGCTGTCCAACTATAAGTTCGAGACTGAAATCTATAATTTCCTTCTGTATGGGCGGTGACATGGCTGCTAGGGATAGTAAGGTGGCACTGGACTTCCTGCTAAGTGCGTCTGCCACCTTATTGGCTTTTCCTAGGTGGTAGAGGATGTCTATGTGATAGTCTTTGACCAGCTCGAGCCATCTACGCTGTCGCATATTTAGATCCTTCTGGGTGAAGAAGTACTTTAGACTCTGATGATCTGTATACACTCTACACTGAGCTCCAAATAAGTAATGTCTCCAAATTTTGAGGGCGAAGACAACTGCTGCAAGCTTAAGGTCATGAGTAGGGTAGTTCCTCTCATAATCCTTGAGTTGTCTGGAGGCATAGGCGATCACCCTGCCATTTTACATCAGTACTGCTCCTAGTCCCAATTTAGAAGCATCACTATAAATATCAAAGCTGTCGGTGTTTTCTAGCAGAGTCAGAATGGGAGCACTGGTCAGTCTTCTTTTTAGCTCTATGAAGCTGTTCTCACAATCCTCTGTCCACTGAAATTTTCTGTTCTTCCTGGTGAGAGCTGTCAGTGGGGAGGCTATCTTGGAGAAATCCTCTACAAATTTTCTGTAATAGCCTGCTAGTCCCAGAAAGCTTCTAATTTCACTAGCGTTCTTAGGTCTTTTCCAGTTACTTACAGCCTTTATCTTACTGGCGTCTACCATGACACCATCCTTGGAGATGATGTGACCCAGAAAGGATACCTGATCAAGCCAGAATTCACATTTCGTGAACTTAGCGTACAGCTGGTTCTGCTGAAGGGTCTGTAGTACTATCTTTAGGTGCTCTGCGTGTTCTTCCTGAGTTTTGGAATAGATAAGAATGTCGTCGATAAAGACAATAACAAACTTATCTAAGTATTCTCTGAATACTCTGTTCATGAGGTCCATGAAAGTAGCTGGAGCATTTGTCACGCCAAAGGGCATGACTACGAACTCATAATGTCCGTATCTGATCCTGAAAGTTGTCTTGGGTATATCACCCTCTTTAACTCTCACCTGGTGATATCCTGATCTGAGGTCTATTTTAGAGAACACTGCTACTCCCTTCAGCTGATCAAACAGGTCATCTATCCTGGGAAGAGGATACCTGTTCTTAATTGTGACTTGATTTAGTGCCCGGTAGTCTATACACAGGCGCATGCTCTCGTCCTTCTTCTTCACGAACAATACAGGAGCTCCCCATGGTGAGTGACTAGGGCGTACGAAACCCTTGTCAAGCAGCTCCTGCAGTTGATCCTGAAGTTCCTTCAGTTCGGCTGGAGCCATGCGGTAGGGTGCTTTAGAGATGGGATTCATACCGGGGATGAGTTCTATCTCAAATTCAATCTCTCTGTCAGGTGCTAGGCCCAGTAACTACTCAGGGAAGACTGCTGGGTAGTCACATACAACTCGGACCTCTTCTAGCTTTTGGTCCTTGTTCTGACTGGTACTGACTATATGTGCTAAGAATCCTGTACATCCTGAATCCAGTAGTTTCTGTGCTTTCAGAGCTGAGAGAAACTTCTTGGCCTTTCTCTTTGGTTCTCTGATGTACCCAAACTGCACTCCTACTTCGGGTTGGAATACAACTTTCTGTTTACGACACTCTATGGAGGCACCGTACTTGATCAGAAAGTCCATTCCCAAGATGACATCGTAGTCAGCTATATCTAGCACTATCAGATCACCAAAAAGCTCTCTGTCTGCTATAATGACTGGCACTGCTCGGAGCCAGTGCGTGGATGCCATAATTTCTCCTGAAGGTAGTGTTGTCAAGAACTGACCACTGAGTACCTCTGGAGATATTGCCAACTTTTAGGCGAATGTCCTGGATATATAAGAATGGGTTACCCCAGAATCGAATAAGACAGTTGCACTTTGCTGTAAAATACTTATCTGACCTGTAACAACTGTCGAGGCATTCGCTACATCCTCTCTGGTGAGTGAGTAGATCCTCGCGTTCGTTGTGGTTGAGGAGGCTTCTAGTCTACCTTGGCTGATGTGTGGACCATCTAAAGCAGCCTGCATCTGGTGCAACTGGGCTGGTTTGTCTCCGTACTGAATCGGCTGTGGTAGGGGAAAATTGGTCTTGTTCGGGCATTGCTTAGTCATATGCCCTTCCTGGCCACATTCGAAGCATCCTCGTGTGCCCTTGCGACAAACTCCGGGGTGGAATTTCCCACAAGTAGAACACTTGGGATAGCTAGGCTATTTACTAGCTGGTCCTTCTTTTGGGTAACTCCCTGGTTTACATTTGTTACTGGAGTTCCCTTTCTAATTAGAGCTGTGGCCCTGGTGTTTCTAAGTACCTGAGCCTCCTTGGCCTTTGGACTCTGAGAAGGCTTGCTTCTGCTGCTTGATGTTGTTCTGGTAATGCTCGGTGATCAGAGCACTACTTACCAGTTCTTCAGTGGTTTGTGGCCTACGGACGCTGCTGGCCACGTTCAGTGCGATTTCTGGCCTTAGCATTTTGAGCATCAACCGGACTCGTTCTCTTTCAGTGCTGACTAGTTCAGGGCATAGACGAGCCAGTCTGTTAAATTTCTTCACGGCCTCCTCAACTGAAAGGTTGCCCTGACGAAATTCAGTGAACTCGTCGTAGTGGTGGTTTGTGACCCGCATGTGAAAGAACTCTTCAAAGAATTCTCTCTGTAAGTCGGCCCATGTCATCTGGTTCACTGGGTGCTTCACCTTAATCCTCTCCCACAACATACGTGCGTCTCCTGCCAGGCAGAAGAAGGCACATTTCACCTTTTCATACTCTGGCCAGTCCAGAAGCTCCATCGTACTCTCCAGTGTTTTGAACCAGGCTTGGGCATCCTATGGTTCACTGGTGCCTAAGAAGTTCTCTGGTTTGATTTTTTGCCACTGGATCAGATAGACTTCTCTCCTTGCCCCTGTTGATGGGGCTATTGGTGTTGTAGGTTGGACTGGTGGAACCTCTATCACTACTGGGGTTGCTAAGTTAGGTTCCGGAGTGGCAGTGGGAGTGTTCTGCTGATTAGCCCTTAGGGTGGCTATCTCCTGTTGTTGTTTAGCTAGTTGCTTCTGTAACCGAGCCACTACCTCTGTAAGGTCTGGGGGAGGCACTGAGCTGCCTGCCTCATGCTGGGGCTCAGTAGCTGGTGCCCTTCTAGCTGGGCGTCCTCGTGCCATTTTCTAGGGAAAAGAGGACATACATAACTAATACAATCATGTTTACATAACTACTATTATCTTGTTAGATGCTATCATATATGAACATACTTTAGTTATCTATAAACATGAAAGCAAGAAACATAAATAAGTTGAGGTATTCTTACTTAGAAGCTGTAGGTTCAATGCCGATGTGTGTGTGGAGGAAGTATGGAACTTACTCTGATACCACTCTGTAATGACCCGCCTTCTACTGACTAGGCTGTAAGGCCGGGGGTTACATTTTGCTAAACTGAACTATAAAGTGCGGAAAGCTGTACTAATTAAAATCTCACTCTGCTAATGACTAGTAAAATCTATAACTTGTGTTCAAAATACCTTGTCTTGGTTGTACATACACTAAAGAATGGAATCTAAACTCTCCATATAGTCAAGAGACTGAAATCAGATGTTCCCAGCCGAAATCAGGTTTCTCCAATCGATTGAGGTCGGGACTCAATCGATTGGAATAGATCAATCGATCCACTGATCGATTCAACGTGCTACTGTGCACGGAAGACCTTCTGAATCAATCGGCCGATCGATCCAGTTTGACCAATCGATCCAATGATCGATTCAACAGCTTTCTGTTTGCGGGAATTACTTCCTGATCGATCGGTTGATCGATCCATGGCTAATCGATCAGCTGATCGATTCATCAGCTTGCTGTACGCGGAAGTTGCGTCCCAATCGATCGACTGGTCGATTGAGGGCTCCTCAATCGATCAGCTGATCGACTCAATAGCGTTCTATACGCGGGGATTTCTTCCAATCGATCGGCTGATCGATTGAGGACTCCTCAATCGATCTACTGATCGATCGGGTTCTAATTTTTCAGAAATTCCACCTGAATTCATACAGAACTTTCAGAAAACTCACTAAAAGCTTAAACAATACTACTAGGCATAACATTACTCACATTTTACTATCTATTATCAAGACAATTAGCAGTCTAAGCATAACATAGTGCCTACCTTCACAATCCATGATACTTAACATCCTAAAAGTGCAGAAAGGTAACAAGATTAGAAATACTAAGTCTTTAGATGGGCTAATCCCCAAGAGTCTTTATTCCAAGTTCCTTCTCACACATATCTTGTCACATTGCCCTCCAGCCTCTGCTAATCCATCTTCCCTTTACCTTTATCTGCAGTATAAGGAAAATGAAACTATAAGCTTGGGAGCTTAGTAAGAACCATCTACCTCACAAAACATGCATTCGAAGAAATCATGCTTTTAAAAGATGCTATTCGAAATACATGCTGATGATCATGCTGAAAATGCTAAAACATGGCATATGGACATACAAGTCATGGCAATCAAAGACTGAACATAAAGCTATTTGTTATATCAATAAGAAAACTAAACTGAAACTGAGCTGTATTCACATATCCAGTTTGTGAAGTTTGAAAGCTATTTTCATAAATAGATAAAAATAATAATCATGCTGCTGATGGGCCCGACAACTATACTTGCTATGCGTGCATCCCTAACTAGACCCGAGGTAGCTAGTCCCGAATCTAGTAGGGTTTACTAGGTTATCTAAACCTAGGGACGACTATGGGAGCCCAACCCAAGGAGAACTGAGATTCCAGTACAGTGTCACTGATAAAAGTAAAATACTGTTCATAATCTAATTTATCTTATCTTGCTCTTACTAGGTTATCTGAACCTAGAGATAGGTTATCTGAACCTAGAGGCGACTATGGGAGCCCACCCATTGGACCGTAGTCCCATATAAATTGAAGCAAGACTATGTATGCTATTTAAATTGCATCTATGGCATTTAACTGAGTTATTAAAATGCCTACTGTAGCATATAACTATACTAGTCATTTTATCGAGCACCTGGTGTGCTTTATCTCTGCATGTGGCTGCACTAAGACATAAATGTGAACTAAGAACATAAAAGCATACGATTAGCTACTTATAATGCAGGTGAGGGGTTACTTACTTCCTGCGCTAGATTTCTTACAATTCCGATCGCTAGGTTTCCGGAGAAGAAGATCTCTTCGGCGATCCTCTTACGTCTACGCGTTCTTCTCGCGGAGGGGAGCGTCCTCGTGCCGGAGTTGTCGCCGGAAGGTGCTCCTACGACCCTAGGGATGGAACCCTAGGTTTTCTTGGGCTTGGCGTGCTGAGAAGGTGCGGGAGAAGAGAGAGGGCGATGTGTGAGGGTGAAGATGAGGAAAGTTGTCGATCAAATAATAAAACCCCACTTAACTTCCCTATTTATATTAAGTGATTAATACGACCCAACTAAATTATAAATATAATTTCTCTCCTCTTCTTTCAGCACACCCCTGCTGGGGCCCCTTGGTTACTAGAGTCACCCCATAAGTCATAGAGTCCATAGGTTGCGGGTTCAATTCCCGCTTAGACTGTTTTATGTTTTTATTTAATTTTGCTACTTCTACTACTCCAAAAATTTCACAAAAATATTCTAAAATTCTAGAAAAATAATGGAATATTTCTAAAATGTATTTGAGAATTTTCGGGCGTTACAATTGGCATCATATGCATTTACTGATTGTGTTTGTGGCACTTATATGCTATATTTGGATGGATGCATATGTTTGCCATGCATACAAGATTTATGATACTCTCGATCTGACGACCTGACTATTCTGATAGGAGGCCCTGGTGAGTACAATTCTCTTCAGCCTATTCTATTGTGCATTTCCATCTTTTGTCCATGAGACTGTACTCCATAGTTATTACTGTATGTTATAGCTTACTAAACATGTCAACTGGTATCTGCTGAGTTGTTGAACTCGCCCCCGTGGACACTATCTTTTTCAAGTACCTGGTTGTTTATGGAGTTGCTTGGAGTATCCTACCTGTCGGTCCCCACGTCACATTAGAAGACCAGTCTCCGCATTTTGTTTATTTTTATCTTGGTATATGATATGTGTGTATTTGGTTTTGTGTTCCGGGTTTTGTTTCCTGAGTGTTGTGTTGATATGTGGTGTAAGCCTAGCCGGCTAGCAGTTTTGTATTTGGTTTTCTATCATTTTCCGCTGTGTTTTGATTTTAGTATAGCCGAGTGGGCTGCTACATATATAATTACGTGGTTGTTTAGTTACTTTAATGTTATTATTCCGGCCGTGTTGGCCGAGGTATATGTGGCCCTGAGGGCATTGTATATATGTTTCAGATTGTCACTCGTACAGGGGAGATGCTGCCGAAATTTCTTCGGACAGGGACTCTCCCGGGGCATGACAATTTAGGGCACACACTTGGCTACCAGGATTCATAAACTCTATTACTTATCCTGGAGGTCTAGAGTTCGAATCCTGGGGAAGGCAAAAATCCACTAGCCAGGGGTGGGAAGACCTTGTGAGTAACGGCACGGCCGAAGGGTCATCGGTTGACGACATAAGGGGTCGTCAGTTGGACCGCCATTGTGGCCGCCCAAGGGACCAAGGTTGGGCCGCCAGTTGGGCCGCTAGTGTGACCGCCCAAGGGGTCGAGGGGTCGGGTCGTTACAATAAAAAGGCGCCTTTTTATTGTAACGACCCGGCCCCTTGGGTGGCCCAACTGGCGGCCCCTTGGCGGTCCCTTGGGCAACAAGGTCTTCCCACCCCTGGCCAGTGGATTTTTGCCTTCCCTAGGATTCGAACTCTAGATCTCCAGGTTAAATACTAGAGTTTATGAATCCTGGTAGGCAAGTGTGTGACGCTCACTTGACTACCAGGATTCATAAACTCTAGTATTTAACATGGAGATCTAGAGTTCGAATCCTGGGGAAGGCAAAAATCCACTGGCAAGGGGTGGGAAGACCTAGTGAGTAACGGCATAGGCGAGGGTCGTCGGTCGACGACATAAGGGGTCGCCAATTGGGCCGCCATTGTGGCCGTCCAAAGGACGCCAAGGGGCCGCCAAATGGGCCGCCAGTTGGGCCACCCAAGGGGCCGAGGGGTCGGGTCGTTACAGTTGTGGCATTTAAACCTCACCAACAACTTTATTTTTCATGATCTAGGGCTCCCAATTAATTGAGCTTACTCCCAATCGATTGTCACATCAGATCCAGGCAAGACCAACCATCCAAAGCTCGTAACTTGTGCAACAGTCATATCCCAATTGGTCAGCTGATCGATTGGGGCAGCTAGATCGATCCAGATATCTTTTGTGCTCTCGTAGAAGACCCTGGAATAGATTGACCAATCAATTCTGCCTTCCTCTCAACCTCGCTAGAAAAATTGCTCCAATCATTCAACCGATCGATTGGAGTAGCCCAATCGATCAACTGATCAATTGGGAAGCTTGTTGCACTCACACAATTTCCTCTAAATCGATCACCTAATTGATTGAGCTCCTCGCATCAAAAAGGACTGCCCAATTAATCCACTGATCGATTAAGCTCTGACTCAATCGATCACCTGATCGATTGACCAACTGAAACTTGCTCGACTTAAGTCTAGGGTTCAGTATGTCCAACATTCGGTCAACTGTAACATGTTAGGACTCCTTAATGCCTAGCATCTGGTCAACCTTGACTTGCTAGGACTTCGTCAGCAAGTGTTCGATCAATCCTTTGACCCACTTAGACTTTCCTCCTGGTGCTAAGTGTCTAGTCAATATTAAACCACTTGGACTTCCAAACACTAGATGTCCAATCAGTCTTAATCAACCTGAATTTCCACATGCCTGGCTCCACTCACTAGGGCTTTTCACCACCTGCATCACTCACCAGGATTCCCTCTGCCTAGTTTCACTCACTAGGACTTTTCACCTGGCTTTACTCACCAGAACTTTTCTCACTGCCTAACTTCACTCACTAGGGCTTTCTAGCTATCTAACACTAGGACTTTCCAATTTTCCTAGCTTCACTCACCAGGACATTCTAACTACCTGGTTTCACTCACTAAGACTTTCCAGTTGTCTGACTTCACTCACTAGGACTTTCCAATCCGCCTAGTTTCACTCACCAAGACTTTCTACACTAAGTGTCCAGTCAACACTAACCCACTTGGATTTTCTTCTTCTTCCAACCTTCCTGTTGGTCTTGCCCTTACCTAACCTCCAGTTAGGACTTCTCAGTAAAGTATTCGGTCAACCTTGACCTACTTGACTCTTTTGGTCAACCTTTGACCGTCAATATCCCATATGGATAATTGCACCTGTAATCTCCATACAATGTCAAGCATTAAAACTCAAACATCAAAACTCAAGTTTGAGTCAACTCAAGCTTAGTCAACCTGATCAACCTTAACCTAGGGAAAATTGCACCAACAACTAACTAATGGACATAGAAAGCCCAGAATGACATGTAACAAATATGTCCACAACAACTATATTCTATGTGTTCATCTAGTTCTACTGATTATATATATACCATTAAACATCAATTTGGCATAATATATTTAAAGCAGTGATTTTTCGAACACAAATATGTCTGAAAAATCTAATTTTTATTAAAAAAATCACTCCACTCAATATATTGGTTCAAATTGATATTTAAGAGTATGGATATAATTAGGAGAACTAGAGGAACACATAGAACATGATTTCATATCATCCTAAGCTCTCTAGGTCCATCTACCGATTTTGGTCAAAATCGATTAAAATCGATTGATAGATCTAGAGACTCGGAATGACATGGAACTAACTCCTATATGTTCATCTAATTCTCTTGATTATATTCATACCCTCAAATATTAATTTGACTTACTATATTTAGTGCATATATTTTTTTAACATGAATTAAATTTTTCATACACATTCGTGTTAAAAAATTATTGCTCTCAATATAGTATGTCAATTGATATTTGAGAGCAAGAATATAATCAGGAGAACTAGACGAACACATAAAACCTAGTTTCATGTCATTCCGAGCTCTCTAGGTCTATCAACCGATTTTGAACCGATTTTGAACAAAATCGATAGATGGATCCAGAGAGCTCAAAATGATATGAAATCATGTTCTTTGTATTTGTCTAGTTTTTTCTAATTATATAAATGCTCTTAAATATCAATTTGACTCAATATATTGAATGAAATATTTTTTTTAATATTAATTTAAATTTTCAGACATATTTATGTTTAAATATCACTACTCTTAATATATTGTATCAAATTGATATTCGGGGGTATATACATAATCAAGAGAACTAGACGAACATATAGAATCTGGTTCCATGTCATTTAAAGTTCTCTATGTCCATCAGTCGAGTTTTGGTTGAAACCTGTTAATAGATTTAGAGAGTTCGGAATAACATGAAACCAAGTCATATGTGTTCGTCTAATTATCTTATATGTGTTCGTCTAATTATCTTGATTATATACATGCTCTCAAACATTCATTTGATATAATATATTGAGAGTAATGATTTTTTAAATATGAGTCAATTTTTTAATTATTAAAAAAAATTTAATTGGTTGCTACATTGTATTATGAACTTTAATCGATTTCTATATGTCGTAATCGACTGGAACTTTTTTTTTTAAGATTAAAAATTTTATTCGTGTTAAAAAATTACTGCTCTCAATATATTATAACAAATTGATTTTTAAAGATATATATATAATTAGAAGAACTAGATAAACACATAAAATCTAGTTTCATGTCATTCTGAGCCCTCTAGGTCAATTAACTAATTTTTTTAAAATTGACTGATAGACCTAGAGAGTTTGGAATGATACAAAATTATATCCTATGTATTCGTCTAATTCTTATGATTATATACACTCAAATATACTCGAACATAAATTTGACGTAATATATTGAGAACAGTAATTTTTTAAATATAAATTAGTATTTTTGAAAAAATTATGTATTAAAAAACATGTTGTAGCAATTTGATTTGGATAAATGTGAAGAGATAAAATGGATATTAAATATGTGATTTAATAATTTTAAAAATTGGATGCAGATAAACTTATTCATTCGAACTGCATAGAGTTGGTTTGATTCCATTTTTTAAAAAAACAAAACTTAAATAAATAAATCTTAACTAGTAATTCATCAATCCGTTGAATTTATTTAAATTCGAAGTCAGATTTTGCAGTATTCGGATGACAAAGCAGATAAGAAAATTGAGTTGAGCCACTCCTCGCTCCATTCCCCAGTGCGCTGCAGGGAGAAGAGATGGCAACCGTGTCTGTGTTCGGTCCTCCCTTGTCCACCGCCGTCTGCAGAGTCCTCGCCTGCCTCTTCGAGAAGGGCGTCGACTTCGACCTCGTCAACGTCGATCTCTCCAAAGGCCAGCACAAGTCCCCCGACTTCCTCAAGATCCAGGTTTTCGCATCCCTTTCCCCTCCCATCATCTCACTCCTTCGCTTACTAATGCATTCCGTTCTCCACAGCCATTCGGTCAAGTGCCGGCGTTCCAGGACGAGCACACGTCTCTATTTGGTTCGTCTCTTTTTGCCCCCCTGTCTCGATTTCATGCTTTCTCGTCTTTAATTTGTCGATGCATTTCGATCTGCGCAGAGTCGAGAGCTATCTGCCGTTACATCTGCGACAAGTACGCCGACAGGGGCCCCAGCCTTCTCGGTCGCAAGGGCGGCGGGCCGGCAGCGCGGGCGCTGGTGGAGCAGTGGCTGGAGGCCGAGAGCCAGAGCTTCAACCCGCCGAGCTCGGTCCTGGCTTTCTATCTCGCCTACGCCCCCCGAATGGGGATGCCGCAGGACCCGGCCACGATCGAGAAGAACGAGAACAAGCTCGGGAAGGTGCTCGACGTGTACGACTGTCGGCTCGGGGAGAGCCGGTTCCTGGCAGGGGACGAGTTCTCGCTCGCCGACCTCTCCCACCTCCCTAATGCCCATTTCATCAACGCGGGTGGGAAGGGAGGGATGTTCGAATCGAGGAAGAACGTGGCCAGGTGGTGGGAGGAGATATCAGCGCGGCCGGCATGGAAGAAGACGGTCGAGATGCAGAGCGCGCCACCTGCTTGAAGATTTGACCTACTGTAGGTAATGCGTTCTCTGTGTGATGCGTTTAAATAATCAACTTACTTGTAGCTGCGTTTCAACTCATGACACATTTTGTATCCTTTTGGTACAACCTCTAAGTCGCAATGCGTGCAAATTTCATCTATCTTTAATGCTAAAGCAGCTCATCCGTCTCAAAGATTACTTTTTGTCAAACGTTTTAAATGATGAAAAAAGTGCATTCCAGAGCACTAGATTTTGTTGCTGAGCCAATTGGCATTGATTTGCAAAATGGAATTTGATTTATAGAGTCAATGGATTGACATCTTATTATGCTACTAGCACTAAATGATGCTGTAATGTTTCATCAAGACTTGAAACCTTGATGGCCAATAAGTTATGGTGGTTCAAACCTTTTTTTTTCTCTTAGCGGGTTTGCTAAATTGAAGAGGATGACTATCAAGTGTAGTTCATATTGCTAACCACTCATAACTCACTCATTAACTTTTTCCCCTTATTTTTGTGGAAATATAATGACCATCACTAATACAATTTAAGTTTCACTCAGGCATCTGGTTGAGTGATACATGGTATTCTAGCACCTGATGTAGATGTATTAAATGGGGACTGGGAAGGATAGACAATCAATTATCCATGCTATCTTTGCAAAGGATCTGAATATTTGGTTGAACTGGTTTGCGTTGGGAATATTGTGATTACAATCTCTGATTTTATTTGATGCGGTTGAAAACTACTCTAGCATCATTTGTTAGAATTTGTTGTTTCAAATTACACATTAAGTATCATTTTATATTCATTGTACTAAACTAAAAATTTACATATTCCAATCTACTGCCTTTGGAATACAAAATCATCTTCACCACAAGGCCAAAATTTTCTTTCTAGGTAGATAATACACAAACATAGAAATAATAGATATTAGGGTCTCTCCTACATCTAAATATATAGTATATATAGGTGTATATGACTACTAATACATTAGTACATGGTTTCGAGATGATATAGAGTTGACTGAAAGCAAGGAACTTACTACATAGATGTAGAGGTATTAATGAACCAAGCCACTCATGAGCTATTCGAATCTCGATTCGATAAAATCTCATTTGAGCTCGTTTAATGAATTTATAAATTTTACACTCTACTTATGAAAAATATAGACAAATATATTAAATTTTTTTATTAGAATAAAATTATAAATTTTAATAAGAATATTATAATTTTCTCTAAATATATAATTTAGTTTTTAATGAATATTTAAATTTATTATTTATATTTATTAAGTTTGTTTAGACTTGATAAAAGCTCGAATAAGCTCGTGAGTCATATATTCATTAAATATGCTCGTGAGCCATGAATATTATATTTGCAGTAAACGCATGTTGTGCAAATATTCAAACATTTGATAGCTAGCCTCTTCTTTGTGTTCTATCCATATTCTATGCAATTCAAAGGTTGTAGTTACCATTTCAGAAATAGCATGTTATGCAGAACTCACTGAACAAACTCCTTTTTGCATATCCAGATCTTCTAAAATTGTCGAGATTGCACATCCAAGTTATCTCCCCGATCTTCATTAGTTGTGCTATGCATTCTGCAACCATCCTTCTCCACCTGTCCCATATCTGGCTTTTCCAGAATTCATGTTAGGACATTGCTAAAACACCCACTGGATTCATTCATTAGTAATTTATCATTTAATTATTTGTCATACCTGAAATATGAAGTCTCTTGTCTTCAAAATATCACACCATGGGTATGACCAGAACTTTGTTCTCAAAGTTAAGATGTGCTTCTGTCTGGTTGCTTGTTAAACAAGTATTGACCAAGTTTGATCATTTAATTTTGATAGAATATTCCACCACCAAAGAAAAGGAGAGATTATGGATTTGTTATTCAAGTATGCCAACTTCCCCTAGTCGGAGTTGTTGCATTTGCATACATTTAGTCCAAGCCACCAGATGTCTACTCCCATTCTGATTTGTGTCTCCTTTTGCATATGACTTGACTTCTATCCTTAACAATCTTCTTAATAATCCTTCCAAGCACCAGATATAAGTTTCATGGATAAACAATTTGTTGGCTCAAGATGCTGTTTATGAGAGTTAATCTTCTTCCTATTGATAATATCTTTGTTGTATCTAAATATCTTGTGTCTTGGAAATTTTAGACTGTTAATATTGTTTATTTGGTTTCTTTGTGCTAAGTTGAAAGCCAAGTTAGGCTATAGGTAATTTTTATGCGTGACATCTGAATTGCTGGCGAACTCCTCCCTCTTGTATTTAGTGTGACCTGTAAAACTTCGGTAGTTTTTCTGGTAATTTATCCTTAAACAGTAAGGAGACTGAAGCAGGCAAGAAGAATTTTAATGTTCTGCAAATTCTGATTTTAATTTTTTATGATTATTAATGTATCATCAGCATATTGTATGCTGTTCGGGTTGTTCTCAGATTCTTCAGCGATTGGGATGATTTTGGCAAACCTCATTTAAGCTGCCTCTGTAGAATTTTTATATGAGGGGTCAGTAAAAGTTGCTTGATTGCCCAGTTATTCCATGCCTTTTTACCAAAATGAAAACTAAAAAATAGTTATATATGTCGTTTGTTCTGGCACATCCGATTCCAGTTATTGCCAGTATCAACTTTAATACCCTTTATTTCTTGAGAAAAATAATTGTTAATTCCTTGTGCTTGTGCCCTTTATTACTTAAACTGTCTTTATTTATTATTTTTTTTAATAGTTGTCATCAAAAGCCTATCCTATCCTATTCTACCTATATTATTTTATTTTATCAAATTTACCTTTGAAAACTCACCGCGCTTTTTAAACTCTATTATTACTTTCAAAATAACCAAATAGTTTTCACTAATCAAAACTACTACATAAATATGATACTTTTAATCAAAATTATTAGATCTATCAATTTTAACTGGTCCAAGTTACTACATAAATATAATTACATATTTAATTTTGAGTCATGTAATTATTTTAAAAATACGAATGGATTTCAACCTGTTGCATTATATTTATAAATTTAGATTTAAATTTTGAAACAACTTAAAAATTATATTAGTTTTGTCTAAAATTATTACATTTGAACTATAATAATCTTTGTACATTTATATATATTCAAATTTAAATTTTAAATATAAAATGAGTATATAATAATTTTGAATCAAATTGTTGAATTACTATTTTTAATTTGTTTCACTCACTTTGAAATATTATAAATACACTCTAAGAAAAGTGGGAAAACAAAACAAGTCCAAGGCTTACGTTTAGTCTTTTCACTTTCACTTTTTCTTTTTCCTCCCATGAAGCAAAGCATTATTCTTCCCGCCCTTTTCCCTATTTAAACCCGCGCAGCGACGGAGGCCACTTCGTCGACACCCATCTGCATGCAATAAGAGCCATTGCAGCTGATCGATACGCGAGCGATGGCGAGTGTGAAGGTTTTCGGGTCGCCAACGTCCGCCGAGGTGGCGAGGGTGCTGACATGCCTCTTCGAGAAGGACATTGAGTTCCAGCTGATTCGCGTCGACAACTACAAGGGCCAAAGGAGACTCCCGGAGTATCTCAAGCTGCAGGTTGTATATATTGTCTTTTCTTACTAACATTTTGTAGAACAAATATTATATATGCTTAAGAATTGAAGTTACACTCTTCGTTGTAGCCCTTCGGACAAGCTCTCACTTTCGAAGACGGAAAACAGACCCTCGTCAGTAAGAGAACTACTTGAAAATCGGGCTTCAATTCATTTTTTTTTGTTGTTGTTGTAGAATTGTTGTTTGATAAACAATCTATGAATATTAAATTACAGATTCGCGCGAAATCTGCCGGCACTTAGCGGAGAAGTATGCGGGGCAGGGGAACAAGGACCTGCTCGGTTCCGGCACGCTGGAGCGTGCCTCCATCGAGCAGTGGCTGCAGACGGAGGAGAAGAACTTCGATCCGCCCAGCTCTGCCCTTGTCTTCAACCTCGCCTTGGCGCCGCTGCTGTCAATGGATCAGGACAAGGACGCGGTGGAGCGCAGCAAGAAACAGCTCGACGCCGTGCTCAAAATCTACGAGCGTCGCCTCGACGAGAGTGAGTACCTGGCCGGCGACAAGTTCACACTGGCTGACCTCTCCCACCTCCCCAACGCCCATCGCCTCGTCCACCGCCCCGACTGCAGCTCCCTGTTCAACTCCAGGAAGAGGGTGGCTGAGTGGTGGAAGGCCATATCCAGCCGCCCCTCATGGCAGAGGGTCGTCGAGATGCAACAGGAGCCTCCCCACATCATCTAATCTAATCTAAGCAGCGGATCGGAGTGGCTACTACTTGATCATGTGTGTTTGTTTGTTCGCTCGCCTTGTTTTTCGTCGTTAATTTGTAAGTGTGTGCTCGACTCCAGTGCCTCTGTCGCCGTTGGAGTTCGTTTGTTTACTTTGATGCTAAGTATTGGTACTAAATCAAATAAAAATACTTTACTCGACTCCAATAACCCAGATGAGACTCGGGTCCGATCAGACTAACTCGAACGTTAACATATACCCTGGCTTAGCCCAAGGTTTCGGCACCATCTCTTAGTCTCGGCTCTTAATGCCGACATCTATCCTGTCTTAGCCTCGTGTCCTGGCACCATCTCTCGATCTCGGTTCTCAATCCCAACATCTACCCTAGCCCCAAGTCCCGACATCATCTCTCAATCTCAACTCTCGATCACGACATCTACCCTAGCTCAACCCCAGGTCCAGACACCATCTCTCAGTCTCAGCTCCTGATCTCGATATCTACCCTGGCTCAACTACAAGTCCAGACACCATCTCTCAGTCTCAGCTCCCGATCCCAACATCTACCCTGACTCAGCCCCAGATCTCGACACCATCTCTCCGTCTCAGCTTCAATTGCCGACATCATCTCTGTCTCAACCCCAGTCACTAATATCCTGTGTCAACATCGAATCCCGATATCTTCTCAGTTTTGGTCTTAGATCCTGATTTTGTCTATTCTTAAAGTCACTCCACATCGACGTCACCTTTTTCACCCTCAAGATAGGCTTATGCCCTACATAGGCTCGTTGACAATCATGGCGAATATTCCAGAATACATGGCATCCTAAGAATGGAGGAGCGGTTATGAGGTTTTCAAATCTTGCCTCATAGATGACCCCTACTGAATGGAGAAGCAACCAATGACTGTCGAATCTAGTTCCCTCACCGGCTCCCACAATGATGATATTTTGGCTGATATGGAGATGCTCTTTGGACAACCATATAAGTACTCATGAATGTAATGACAAGGGATCCCCCAATTCTCAAAACCGTAAACCAGGTTCTTTTATTCCTCTCCATCTTCTCTATTCTTCATATTACCTCAAACAAATCCTAACTTGAGCATTGTTGTGGCCCTGGGATCTATCCCCCGACCAGTTTAACCCTCTCTTTGAGTGCATCTTAGATCTCTTCATCTCCTTCATCAACGGTCTCCGAAGCGAGCACACTTTAGCAAGTTCTTTGACTGGTTACTTAACCGTCCATGATATTTAGCCAGAATAAATTGGCATCATCGGTGGGAACTTTGAACCAAGACCCTGTGATGGATAACACTAGAAGGACTATTGACAACTATGGCTTCGATGGGGAAAGAAGTTGTAAGAAAGCACAAAAGACTCAAATACAAGAGGTTCGCTCCTCACAGGAAGAGTTTGTTTATGCAATTTGTACTAATGATCTAACTCAGGTTTTGATAAATGACAAGTGAATTAAAGTTAGAGTGTTTTGTGATCTAATTATTTTACCAAGTGTGCAAGAGTTGATGAGTCTGAAGGAACTAACACCGGGCTAAAATCCAACTAGGTTCACGGGATACGATAGTTGGTGTGAAGTCCAGATAGGTCTGTGGGACCCGATATCTAGCGGAAAATCTGGTTGGGTTCGCAGGACCTGACAACCGACCGAAATCCAGTTGGATCCGCAGGACCTAACAACTGACGGGAAGACCTGATGGGTCAAAGATAAGTCAAGCGACTATAGTCAATAAGTGGAGGTAAGCAATTGGAGGAGATATCTAGTAAGAATGTGTTCTTCGTTGAGGGAACTATAGGTGTCGGTCCAACTTAGGTCTATTTGGGAAATCTAAGTTAAGATCTTGACTAGATCCTGGTCTTGGAGAGATATGATCTAATTACTACTACTATTTTGCTAAATTATGCTAACTTTGTTTGCATGATAAACATATTTTTATCGTCCAGGACTAACTCATTTTTACAGGGAAGGTGGCTGAAAAAAAAGAGTGTTCGGGCCCCCGAAATGGATCCGGGCGCCCGGACTAGCCTCGCCCGAGCGTCTTGGCCAGGAACCCGAGCGGTCCAGGCACCCAGAGATGGTCCAAGAGTCCGGACTAGAAAAATCATCCCGAAGCTGAGTTGGAGCACAACGACTGGCCGAACTCACATTAACAGTTCACGCACCCGGAGGGGGTCCAAGCGCCCAGAAGTGCATAAACTTGATGGATCGAGTTTCAACGAGAGTTCACCATGTCAGTAGCAGTCCAGGCGCTCAGAGGGGTTCCAGGTGCTCGGAATGGGCCTATATAAGGTTCTTCGACTAGCAGCTTCAGAATAACATCTGCTACAAGTTTCATTCTTACGTGATGCTCCGAAAAAGGTTCGACGACACTGAAAGGCTCCTCCGAAGTTCAAAGAACGAAAGATTTCAATTTCCTTTCTTTTTGTCAATAACAATTAATTTCAGTTCTTTTACTTAATATTTGTAATTCATTATTCAAACTGATAGTGATTTCCTTGTAACGACCCAACTTTTCCTATTTCGAGTTCTAAATGTCCTTAAAAATATTGGGAAATGCTTTTAAAATATTCTAGAGATTTTTAGAAATTTTTAGAGTATTTTGATGCAATTTTTGGAGGTCGTTTGGTATTTTTACAAAACGAAAGAGATTTTTGACAAAAAAATGTCCAAGCCGAGGTTTGAACCGGAAACCTCGAGTTAAGCAGAGATTCGCTTAACCAAAAGATCAATCACGGGTTTCTTAGTAAAACGCGAACCAAATGGTATTTAAGCTATAGTTGGAACATTTAAAATAAATTGACATAAAAAGGGTGCGGCTGAGGATCGAAGCTCAGGCCTTTGGCTCGGTCAAAAGCCAGCCAACCAACTGTTCCGCGGTTGTTTTGTGATTAAGAAGGGAAGCGAATATATTTAAGTAGTAGTTGGTGACAGAAATTTTAGGTATTAAAAGGAGAACTTAGGTTTTAGCCGAAACCTAATTTTCCTTCTCCCTCACGCGCGCGACGGCGATTTCCTCTCGGGCGAAAACGAAGACGAGGTGAAGGCTTTGTCTCCGGCGGCCGGCCAAGGGGTGAATCGGCGAGCTCTTCTCCGATTCAAGCTCGTCTCGTCAAGGAGGACGCGCGGACACGAAGGGAACGCCAAGATCGCGAACTAGCCGAAACCCTAGAAGCTTCCCTACGGTTGTAAGTCCAAGAATAGCGATGTAAGTACTACTCACCTGTGGTAACAGTTGCTCTGAATTCCTTTTTGGGTTTCGTTTCCTTGCTTCCGGATCTTGCTGTGCCGAGTGGAAGTATATGCTAGGGTTTGTGTTTGCTGTGCTAAATTGCTGTGCTAAGGTGTGTTGTACCGAATTTGCCATGTTAGGGCATTAGGTTTTCGGATTTCTATGCTAGGGCATTAGGTTTTCGGATTTCTATGCTAGGGTTTCCCTTTTGAATAAGCTAGGGTTGCTGTGTTGAAATTTCTATGTTAGGTTTCCTTTTAGAAGTTGCTATGCCAAATTGCCATGCTAAGTTGTTGTGCCGAAAGTTTCTTGCTTGGGTTTGCTGTTGAACAGGATTATAAGCTAGGGTCTTCCCTTTCATTACTTACCTTCCGTGGCATACATGTTAAGCATGCTAGTTTATTGTTCGAGTTTAATTGTATAGAAGGAGTTTACTTTAATTCTTAGCATGTAAGCACAGTAAGAAATGTTTAGATTACCTGTTATGTTGTTTCCTGCCGTGAGTTACAAATCAGTGGCGTAGCTATTCTATAACATTTGCTAGGTATGCTAGTGATTGTTGAGTTTAGTTCTTTTCTAGAAGGTTTGCTTGATAAATCGTAGCTTTAACTTGCAAATTAGGCTTTGGTGGTTTAGTTGCGATAAATTGCATGTATAGCAGATCAACATGTTCTAGTTAGCTTAGTTGTTCTAGAACTACGACACGCTTACATTTGAATGCATTTAGAAATTTTATGCTTTATGCTTCAGCTGTTATTTAAGTTCACATTCGGTTTCTTGTTGTGAAATTCTTTAGAAAATTTTACAGTGTTCTAGTAAGCTCTTCTATGAGATTATGGGAAGCAATAAGTAAGAAAAGACCCAGTCTTAAATTGATTCCGAATTCCAGAAATTAAGATCAAAAGCACACCAAGTGGTTAAAACAAATGCCAAGGCATTTTAATATAAGAGTATAAAGATAACAAGAAATTTAAAGTAAGAGGCTAGTACCCTACTTCCAAGGTTATCGTTAAACAAATCCAAGTGACCAATTCCAAGGTCTTGATCCTGATAAGACCAAGGTCTTTATCCTCATAGGACTGGAGGTTCGCTACCTCAGTCTCTATTAGAGAGCGCGCATAAGATGGTACTAAGCCTGGGCTCAAGAAAAGACAAGAGAAAGAGAAATTAAATTAAATAATAATTTCTAAGTGTAAGACTATAAGTATAAGACCATAAGTATTGGGGACAAATGAAACAAGCTTCATATATGTTTAGGATTAGCAAGTGTAGCTCTTATAATTCTAAACACACAGTATCAGTTTTCATTTGTTTTCCTTATGAGTTTATTGAGCATGATTAGCTTTATTTCCAGCATGCAGATTTATTCTTGTATATCATGAGTATGCAGTTTATTTTAGTGTTTTGCTATTAGATGAGCATGTTTAGCCTTTTCTTTTTAGCACTTCAGTTTTAGCATCCTTTGCATCGTATGCATTTTTGAGTTTTTGTGAGATAGATTAGTACTTACTAAGCGTTTTGCTTATAGATTTATTTTCCTCCTACTGCAGATAAAGGTAAAGGGAAGCTACAGTCAGAAGGAAGGCGACAAAGAGATGTGTGGCGGATGTGCGATGCCTGAACTATGGAAGCCTTGGGACTAGAAAGGAGTTTCTTTTAGTTTTCTTTTCCTTTTGCTATGTTAGAAGTATTCGGGATGGTATATGTTATCTTGATGTTATTAGGGCATAGTAGATGAATTGTGATCTTGTGTGATGATTTCTGGTATAGTTTTCTATTGTTTTGGATTATTTACTGCGTGAGTTATTTGATATATGTTCCAGCCACCTGTAGCTGTGTATACTGTGTATGTATTGATGTTTATGGTCACCGGTATATGGGAGACTCTGTCGAAATTTTTCGGTAGGGATTCCTCGTGGTTTCGATCACACCAGTTAAGTAGAGTTAATAGTTAAGTAACGGTCATCCTTAGAGAGCAGTATAGAGTTGTAAGAAGGGTGGTCGTTACAGTTGGTATCAGAGCAATTCCCATTCTCCAACATCATACACATCAGCATCATCCTTGCCGTCTTCAAGTAAGAAAGTATTAAAGTTTTTCCTTTTATGCTTTCTTTATTATTTGCAGTATGGAGTAATTGTTTATATGCGCTTTAGTAAGATAGAAGTTTTGTTTCTCTTTTATTCATATACATAAGTATGTTTAGAAAGGATAGAGAAGATATCAAGTTTTTCTCTGCATAACTAGATGTCAAGAAGAGGACATCCCCATACCATTCGTACTGAGGACTGAGCTCAGGAGAACGAAGAGCCCAGAACAACTGGGCCTAATCTCTCTGAAGTTGTTGCTCAACTTCAGAGACAAGTAGCAGAGCAGTAACAAGTGATTGCCAATCTGATGGCCCATCAGAAGCCAGCTCCTCCACTCCCCCAACCATCAATGTGGAGACCCCAGTGGTGACTGAAGTCCCATCAGTTGCCTTGGAAGTCGCCACAACACCTACAAGACAAGAAGCATCCCTGATACAGTAGCTGAAGCTGAAGCCAGAAAGTTTCTTAGGCACGACTGACCCTGGGATGCCCAGGCTTGGTTCAAGACACTTGAGAGCACAATGGAGCTTCTTGACTAGCCAGAAGTCGAGAAGGTTAAGTGTGCCTCTTTCTGCCTATCTGGAGATGCTTGTATGTGGTGGGAGCGAGTTACGAGTAAGAGAGTAGTCAACTAGATGAGCTGGGTTGACTTCGAGATAGAGTTTTATGAAGAATTCTTCCATCAACGGGTCACCAATAAACATTATGAAGAGCTTATAGAATTTAGACCAGGTGACCTACCAGTAGAAGAAGCGGTCAAAAGATTCAACAGGCTAGCTCGTCTTTGCCTAGAGTTAGTAAGTACAGAGAAAGAACGAGTCAGACTGATGCTCCGAAGGCTGAGACCAGAAATAGCACTTAGTGTGAGTAATGAAACTCACCGACCACAGATTGGTGAAGAGCTGGTCAGCAGGGTATTCGTGAGCACTATCTGAACGACATTAAGGCACAACAAACGCAACATAAGTCAGTCAAGATCGAAGACAAGACAGTGGGGAAACAGAGACCCCAGTCAAGTAATCAAAACTGGAGTGCAGAATAACAAGAAAGACCCAAGCAGGAAGATATTCGGGTAATATGCGAGCATCCAGAAGTATTTCCAGAAGAGCTACCTGAACTGCCTCCCAACAGAGAAGTGGAGTTTGAGATTGAATTGGTTCCTGGTATCGGTCAAATTTCAAAAGCTCCATACCGTATGTCTCTAGCAGAGTTGAAAGAGTTACAAGAACAACTTCAGGAGTTGCTTGACAAAGGCTTCATCCGCCCTAGTCATTCACCATGGGGAGCTCCTGTGTTGTTTGTCAAGAAGAAAGATGGATCTATGCGGATGTGCATAGATTATAGAGCTCTGAATCAAGTGACAATCAAGAACAAGTACCCACTACCAAGAATCGACGACTTATTTGATCAATTGAGAGGGGCAATAGTGTTCTCAAAGATAGATCTGCGCTCTGGGTACCATCAGCTGAAAGTGAAAGAAAGGGATATACCCAGAACGACTTTCAGGACCAAATACGGACACTACGAGTTTGTAGTCATGCCTTTTGGTGTGACTAATGCACCAGTGGTCTTCATGGACTTGATGAACAGAGTGTTCAGAGAATACCTTGACAAATTTGTCATTGTGTTCATCGACGACATTCTAGTCTATTCCAGAACCCTAGAGGAGCATGACACGCACTTGAGGATAGTACTGCAGACCCTTCAGCAAAAGCAGCTTTATGCTAAATTCTCAAAGTGCGAGTTCTGGTTAGATCAGGTGGCATTTCTAGGTCACATAATTTCTAAAGAAGGCATCCAAGTGGATCCAGCCAAAATAGAAGCGGTCAACAACTGGAGTAGACCCAAGAACGCCAGGGAGATCAGAAGCTTCCTTGGTTTAGCTGGGTACTACAGGAAATTCATGGACTTTTCCAAGATAGCTTCTCCACTAATAGCCCTCACCAGGAAGAACAAGAAGTTTGAATGGTCAGACAAGTGTGAGCAGAGTTTCCAAGAGCTCAAGAAGAGACTGACCAGTGCTCCTACCTGACTGTTCCAGAGAGTGACAAGAGTTTTGACATCTACAGTGATGCTTCCAAGATGGGCCTAGGAGTTGTACTCATGCAAGAAGGAAAGGTTATAGCTTATGCTTCCAGACAACTCAAAGACTATGAGAAGAACTACCCCACTCATGATCTTGAGCTGGCAGCAGTGGTCTTTGCACTAAAACTCTGGCGACATTACTTGTATGGAGTCCAGTGCAGAATCTTCACAGACCATCAAAGTCTTAAGTACTTCTTTACTCAGAAGGACTTAAATATGAGACAGCGTAGGTGGCTAGAGTTGGTGAAAGACTACAACTGTGAAATCCTCTACCACCCAAGTAAAGCTAACAAAGTGGCAGATGCATTAAGCAGAAAATCCAGTGCATCCCTGATGTCTTTGTCATCATTAGCCCTACCACTGCAGAAGGAGTTGACATATTTTGGAATAGAAATTATTTATGGGCAACTCTCTGCATTGACCTTAGAGTCAACCCTGCTTGAGGATATACAGAGAAAGCAAAGTGAAGATCCAGATATCCAAAAGATCAAGCAAGGGAAACAAGAAAAAGGAAATTTAGAGTTTCGAGTATCAGATAGTGGAATCCTCTACCAGGGGAACCGCCCTTGTGTCCCCAATGACGAAGAGTTGAGAAAGAAGATTTTAGAAGAAGCCCATAGTACTCCTTACTCCATGCATCCTGGTTCCACCAAGATGTACCAAGGCTTGAAACAAAGGTTCTGGTGGTTTGGACTCAAAAGAGACGTTACTAAATATGTCAGTACCTGCCTGACATGCCAGAGAGTCAAAGCAGAACACCAGAGACCAGGAGGAATGTTACAACCTCTCCCAATACCAGAGTGGAAGTGGGAAGACATATCCATGGACTTCATAACAAGTCTTCCAAGAACTACAAATGGATATGATGCAATATGGGTAGTAGTGGACAGATTGACTAAGTCTGCTCATTTTCTAGCCATCAAGGTGTCTCACTCCATAGAGCAGTTGTCACAACTATATGTTAAGGAGGTGATCAGACTTCATGGAGTTCCTAAATCTATCGTTTCTGATAGAGATGGGCGCTTCACCTCACACTTTTGGGAGTGTATTCAGACTGCACTAGGCACCAAACTCAAGTTCAGTACAACCTTTCATCCTCAAACTGTGTAACGCCCCGCCCCTCCTGCTAAGGCGACGGGGGTTACTTACCATACTTAACAACTTAATAACTTATTACAGCGGAAGTCTTACTTGTAAATTTTTGAAACATAGTGTCCATATGTCATACTTAACATTATTTCAAGACATATAGAGTAACATGATAAAATGTCATGGAGTTATAATGTAGTAATATAAACTAGGCATAATTCTTATTAAATAAAAGCAGGTCTTTTTCTTCTTTAGCCAGTCACTGCCACACACATCCTGCTAGCCCCTCCTGTTGCTCTCCTAGTTCATCCATCCTTTGCCCTTATCTGTGGTACAAGAAAGTAAGTTGTGAGCACTCATGGCTCAGTAAGTTCCTTTCCTACTCACAAAAACCGTATAGCATGTCCACAATCATAAAGCATACATCATAGCATAAGGTATCATGGCATAACATACATGTCATAATCATCATCATAGATATCATGGCATAATCATGGCATAAACACAAGGTAGCATGGCATATCATAAACATGATCATCATAATTATCATGACATATTCCTAAGGTATATGCAGGGTGAACTCTTAAACATACATCATGAAACATATGCATCATGTCTTTTTAAAACGTATAGCATAGATACTTAAACATAATCTCAACATAAGAGGGGATCCCGGCTTGTACCACGTACATAAATGCGCGCGTCCTAGTAGGTCCAAGGTAGCAAATTTTGAACCCTACAAGGCATACATATACTAGGCCCGTTTCTTAGTCCATCGACCTAGGGGCACTTAGGAGCCCATCCCTAACGAGGCCCGTTTCTTAGTCCATCGATCCCGGGGCGCTTATGGAGCCCACCCTTGGTACAAGCCTTAAAAGTAAAATAGCATGTCATATCTACATAGTCCATATCACTCATGTTTTATTCATGTCATGAAGAGTGCTCTTGATCCCACTTATAGGGAAGCAACTCTTTTAGGCATAGCTTAAAGCATGTATATTTGAGCACACAGCATATCATGATTTTGAGCACACAGCATATCATGAACACATGCATAATTAAGCATACAACCTATCATGAGTTTAAGCACACAGCATATCATGAATTTGAGCACATAGCATATCATGAAATTGAGCACACAGCATATCATGAAAGTAAGCATATAGCATATCATGAAATTTAGCACACAGCATATCATGATAATAAGCACATAGCATATCATGAAATTTAGCACACAGCATATCATGAAAGTAAGCACATAGCATATCGTGAAATTTAGCACACAGCATATCATGCTCTTAACATAAAGCATTGCATGTGAAGTTCATGGGAGAACCTAATTAGGTCTCTAACCCTAGTAACAAGTGGTGGCCGAAACATGTAGAGATGGCTTAGGTTAGCAAGCAACAAAAGAGCATGTGAACCCTAAACATTTAACATTTCTTAGAACATAAGGAACATCTTAAGCATGTTTGGTATAGGTTCCAAACTTTCTAGTTTCCTTTTCATAACATGGCCGAAACCCATTAAGCCTTTATTTTGGTTTATAAACATCATACAAGCATGAAAACCCTAACAATTGTCACATCACATTTCATAAGTAACAACTTGAGCATGTTTGATTTAGGTTCTAAGTTTTCTAAGCCTTTAACCCCAACATGGCCGAAACCCTAGCAACATGTTTCGAGGTTACAAGTAACATAAAAATGTTGAACTTCATACCAATATCCCAATACATATCATGAGAAGCACCATAAGTACTTTTAGTCTAAGTTTCAAGCTTCTCAAGCTTTTTAACCTAATGTGGCCGAATCTTGTTAAGCATGGGAATTAGGTTTCTAGTGGCATAATAGCATGAAGACCATAAGAATTTTCCTAGCATTCATTTCAAGGAATAACATGGACCACTTAGTTTAGAATTTGAGCATCCTAGGTCAAGAAACAAGTGTGGCCGAAAGTTGTAGAACAAGAATTCAAGTTTTAAGCAACATAAGAACATTAGTTTACTTCATATCTTTTCATCAAGAAGATCATAAGTATCTTAGGCTTGATTTAAACTTTCCTAGGGTTCAAGTCTCAACATGGCCGAATCATCCTATGCATAAAAGAAATATAGTCCAACTTAACCTAAGATCATGACATGTCATACTAGCTTCATATCTTGTCTTATGAAAATCATAGCATGCTAAATTTTTAGGTTTAAAGCCCTTCTAGGCCCTCAACTCTATCATAGCCGAAAGTTCATGAAGATGGAATCAAGTTTAAATTAACATACAAGTGGGAAAAACATTAACAACACCATCTACCATAAGGTACATATCATAAGGACAAGAGAGCATGCTTTGTTTTAGGTCTAGAGTTCTTCTAGTTCTTTTGTTCTTTCTTGGCCAAAAGTCTAAGCCCATAAACTTATGTTCTAACCAAACATTCTAGCATGAAAATATTAGTTTAACCCCCTTACCATCAAATACATATCATAGGAAACATCACGAACATACCTAGTTGGTTTTCAAGTTCTTAAAACCTTTCTTATTTTTTTTTTGTTTTGGCTGAAACCCTCATGAAACAAACATAGGTTTTTCTAGCAATATATTTACATGACAATCGTATAGCTATTGTACCACAGGTGAGGGGAACTTACTTCCTTTCGCTTGTGGTTTTTCTTAAGGAGAAGAATATCCTAGGAGCTAAGAGATGAAGGAGCTTCCTCTTCTTGTGTCTCCTTTGGTTTCCTTTGCTTGGAAGGGCTAGAGCTTGAAGATTTCTTCTCAAAAATTAGTTTTCTTGGAGAAGAAACTTGACTTAGTGTTCGGATCAAGGAGAGGGAAGACCTCTTAGTCTCAGTGAAGAAGAGAAAAGGAGGAAGGAGGAGGAAGAAGGAGAAAATGAGAGATTTACTTTCTCATTTTTCTATTTATTCATCATGAGGGGAATTTATGCCTTCATTTATTCCCTTTCTTAACACTCCCATGTCTCTTCCCTTGGTTCCCACGAGAATGAGAAGAGGGAGAAGTGAGGAAGGCAACTTGCCTTCTTCTTGTTCCTTCTCTTAACCAAGAGGAAGGAGAGGTAAGCAAATTTGGTTTTCTCTTGCTCTTGCTTTATTTTATTTTTCTCTCCTTTAACTAACATTTTTATCTCTTCCTATCCATATGTTACTCTCTATCCTAGTGGTGATCATGCCATAAATCTTTCTCCATTGTTTGTGGGAGGTTCAAGGTTCAATCTTTGACCTTCTCCTCTTACCATATTATTATACATCATTTTATTTTTTTTATCTTCTCTCCTTCTCTTATTCTTTTTTTTTATTCCTAAGTTCTAGTGGAAATAATTTCTCATGTACTTATAAAAATTCGTGGGTGTTACAAACTGATGGACAGACAGAGCGAGTAAATCGAATTTTAGAAGATATGCTCAGGGCTTGTGCACTAGATTTTAAGGGAAGTTGGTGCAAGTATCTATGCCTAGCTGAGTTTGCCTACAACAATAGCTATCAGGCCACCATCAAGATGGCACCTTATGAGGCGTTGTATGGCAGAAAGTGCAGATCACCCATTTGCTGGCAAGAAGCAGGTGAAAGAAGAGAAATGGAAGTAGAGTTGGGCATCCAGACTGAGATGATAGAAGAAACCACTCAGGCTATTTAGAAGATCAGACAGAGGATTGAGACTGCTCAGAGTAGACAGAAGAGTTATACTGACACACGCCATAGGACACTTGAATTTCAAGTAGGGGATTCAGTCTTTTTCAAGGTTGCTCCTATGAAGGGAGTGATGAGATTTGACAAGAAGGGCAAATTAAGTCCCCGCTATGTAGGACCTTACCTGATCATAGAGAGGATTGGGAAAGTAGCTTACAAGCTGGACTTACCACAAGACATGTCAGCAATACATAATGTATTTCACGTCTCCATGTTAAAGAAGTGTCTCCATGACCCTAGCCAAGTGATTGAGCCTCAGTCAGTGCAGATTCAAGAGGATCTTAGCTATGAGAGCAGACCTACACAAATAGTGGACAGAGAAGTTAAGAGACTAAGGAATAAAGAGGTACCACTAGTGAAGGTCATCTGGCAGAACCAGAAGCACAAGGAAGTTACTTGGAAACATGAGGACAGTATAAGACAGAAATATCCAGAACTATTCTAAGTTTGAGGACGAACTTTTTATAAGGTATGGGGGATTGTAACGATCCAACTTTCCTTATTTTGAGTTCTAAATGTCCTTAAAAATATTGGGAAATGAAACACCTGAAAATTCTCAAATTATTTTTAGAAATATTCTATGATTTTTTTGGAATTTTTAGATATTTTTCCGGAATTTTCCGAGTAGCGGAAGCAGCAAAAATAATTAGAACCGCAGAGTAGCTTAGGCGGGAATCGAACCCGAGACCTATGGCTTAAGGATAATGTTGGGAACCAGTTGAACCCAGCAGGGCCGTGCTGAAAGGAAAGGGAACCAATTATAATTATAATTGGGTTGGCCAAATTAGTTACTTAGTATAAATAGGAAGGTTAAGTTGGAGGTTGGTTTATTTTGAGAACTTGGTTCGGCAATATCAAATTTCACCGTGACCTATCCCTCTCCCAAAAACCTTCACCGCCGCCCACTCCTCTTCCTCCTCTTCTCTCGGCACCCAAGCCCCAAGGGCTCTCGGATCACCTTCCGGCAACGACTCCAACACGAAAGAGGTTCTTCTCCGCGAGAGGAACGCAAAGACGTGAGCGGATCGTCGAGAAGGTCATCTCCACCGGAATTCTAGCGAATAGAATCGTAAGAAATTACGAACAAGATGTAAGAAACCCCTCACCTGCAGTATAATAGCTTCCGTTTGAGTTTTTATGCTTTAGTTAGGATGTATGCAGATTTTTTATCGATATCTAGGGTGTTTTTAACTCTCTTCGCAGATTAGGGATGTAGTTGAGCACGTCTAGACGGGCCGGACACGTTTTCCCTCTTCAGATAGGAGGTTAGATGTTGTCGGGTGCCTAGAGGTGGTCTCCCTAATAGGAGAAGAGTTAGAGCATCCTAGGTGCTCGATTAAAGGTCTAACTCAGTAATAGACAGTTTAATTAACTGATTAAATGCACTAGAAGCATTTAAAACAGCAAATTAGTTTTATTTCAGCTTATGTAGGACTACAGTCCCATGGGTGGGCTCCCACAGTAGCCTCTAGGTTCAGACAACCTAGTTCTAGGTTCAGATAACCTAGATTCAGCAAAATAAGTATATAGCATTCAGTATTTTACTTTCAGCAGTGGCACTGTAACGGATTAGATATCCACTGGGCTGGACTCCCATAGTCCTCCCTAGGTTTAGCTAACCTAGTAAACCCTACTAGATTCGGAACTTGCAATCCCGAGTTTAGATAGGGATGCGCGCACAGCAAGTACAGTTGCCGGGCCCCTCAGCAGCATGTTTAGTATTTTCACTTATTATATGTATAGCTTTTCAAATTCACAATCAGTTATGTGAGTTCTTTAAACTCTCATTAGTCAGTTAGTGGATCATGATCAACTTAGTTTCAGTTTCATGGTTCAGTTTAGCTCTTCCTGCTCGATACATTATGATAACTTATGTTCAGTTCTTGATTGCTATGCTTGTATGATCACATGCCATGCCATGTTTAGCCTAGTCAGTATATTTCAAATAGCATGCTTTGAAAATCATATCTGCATCGTATGCATGTTTTTGTGAGGTAGATGGTTTCTTACTAAGCTTTTTAGCTTACAGATGCTACTTTTCTTATATTGCAGATACAGGTAAAAGAAAAGTGGACTAGTGGTGGCTGGAGGGCAATGCAGACCAAGATGTGTGTGGGAGGAACCTGGAATAAAGATCTGAGGGATCTAGTTTTATTTTACTACGCATTAGAACTTGAAACAAGTCTAGTTATTAAAGTCTTGTTCTCTTTTCCCTTATGCTTCGCATTCTAGTATGGTTAATGGTATGAACTAGTGAACATGCATTATATTATGTCTTGAATGTTGCCCAATGCATGATAGAATAGTTATTAGCATTTGTAGAGCTGTTTCACTGATTTTGGCACGAAATCTGCTGAAATCAGAGTTTCAGCTCGAAATCAGAAACCCCTGATCGGTCAGCAGACCGATCAGGGAGTCTCTGATCGGTCGGTAGACCGATCAGGGACCTGAACTTTCTGTTCGTTCCCTGATCGATCCGTGGATCGATCAGGAGCTGGATCGCGGCTCACTGATCGGTCAGCAGACCGATCAGTAAGCCACTGATCGGTCTCACTGACCGATCAGGGACCAGCTGGATCGGTCGGCAGACCGATCCAGCAGCGTACAGAATTGCAGCCTAGTTATGGATCGGTCGGTTGAACGATCCGGAGGTTCCTACCGTACCAGTATCAGTAGATCGGTCTGTGGATCGATCCGAAGTTTATTATCAGTTGTAAACACCTCCCCTAGCATGTGTACAACTCCTAGGTACACCTAGAATACTAAGATCAGATTTTAAAGATAATAGTTTAGCAAAATTTTAATTAGCCCAGCTTTCCGCACAGTATAGTTTAGCATAATTGTAGCGACCGGCCTTACAGCCAGTACCCAGAAGGTGGGTCGTTACAGAGTGGTATCAGAGCAGTGTTCCATACTTCCTACACACACATCAGCATTGTACCTGCAGCCTCCAAGTAAGAATACCTCTACTCTCTTTATTGTTCTTGCTTTCTAGTTACAGTTCATGTTTATATGCCTACTGCTTGTTAGCGTGTGATAGCTTTTAAACATGATATCAGTAGTTATATAACTGTAATTACTTTAGTTATGTTATGTTCTCTATGTCTTTAGAAATAGCACGAGGACGCCCAGCTAGAAGGGCACTAGCTACTGAGCCCCAGCAAGAGGCAGGCAGTTCAGTGCCTCCTTCAGATCTTACAACATTAGTGGCTCAGTTACAGTAGCAGCTAGCTGAACAGCAACAGGAAATAGCCACCTTAAAGGCTAATCAGCAGAGTACCCCCACAGTCACCCCGAAACCGAATTTGACTACTCCGGTAGTCTTGGAGGTTCCACTAGCTCAGCCTACAGCACCAGCACCAGCAGCCCCTGCAGCTGAGCCAAGAAAGGAAGCCTATCTGATCCAGTGGCAGCGGGTCAAGCCAGAGAACTTCTCAGGCACTAGTGAACCATGGGATGCACAAGCCTGGTTCAAAACACTGGAGAGCACGATGGAGCTTCTGGACTGGCCAGAACACGAGAAGGTGAAGTGTGCCTCCTTCTGCCTGACAGGAGACGCACGCATGTGGTGGGAGAGAATCAGAACGAAGCGCCCAGTGAACCAGATGTCATGGGCTGACTTCGAGAAAGAATTCTTCGAAGAGTTCTTTCACATACGGGTTACAAATCGCCACTACGACGAGTTCACTGAGTTTCGTCAGGGCAACCTTTCAGTTGAGGAAGCCGTGAAGAAATTCAACAGGTTGGCTCGTCTGTGCCCAGAGCTAGTCAGCACAGAGAAGGAACGAATCCGGTTGATGCTCAAGATGCTGAGGCCAGAGATAGCAGTGAACGTGGCTGGTGGCATACATAGGCCACAAACCACAGAGGAGCTAGTGAGCAGTGCCTTGACCACGGAGCATTACCAGAACAGCATAAAGCAGCAAAAGCAAGTCTCCTCAGAGTCCAAAGGCCAAGGAAACTCTCACACTCAAAAACAGCAAGGCCACAGCTCTAACTGGAAAGGAAACTCCAACAGCAAGCGCAGATCAGGAAGTGACCCAAAAGGAGGACCATCTAGCAAGCGACCCAGTTATCCAAAGTGTGCTACTTGTGGGAAATTCCACCCAGGGGTTTGTCGCAAGGGCACACGAGGATGTTTTGAATGTGGACAAGAAGGGCACATGGCTAAGCAGTGCCCGAACAAGACCGGTCTTCCTCAGCCACAGCAGATTCAGTATGCAGGCCAGCCAGCTCAGTTATATCAGATGCAGGCCGCTCTGGAAGGTCCAGTCATCAGCCAGGGCAGATTAGAAGCCCCTCTAGCTATGGCGAATGCGAGGATCTACTCACTCACCAGAGAGGACGTAGCCAATGCCTCGACAGTTGTCACAGGTCAGATTAGCATTTTTCAGTATAGTGCTACTGTTCTATTTGATACTGGGGCAACCCATTCATATATAGCCAGGATGTTCTCCGAAAAGTTAGAAATACCCTCAGAAGTACTCAGTGGTCAGTTTTTGACGGCACTACCTTCAGGAGAGATCATGGCATCCACGCACTGGCTCAGAGCAGTGCCGGTCATTATAGCAGACAGAGAGCTCTTTTGTGATCTGATAGTGCTAGAGATGACCGACTATGACGTTATCTTTGGAATGGACTTTCTGATCAAGTACGGTGCTATCATAGAGTGCCATAAACAGAAAGTCATCTTCCAACCTGAAGCGGCAGTGCAATTTGAATACAGCGGGGAACCAAAGAGAAAGGCCAAGAAGTTTCTCTCAGCTATGAAAGCACAGAAGCTACTGGATTCAGGATGTACAGGATTCCTAGCACATGTAGTCAACGCCAGCCAGGACAAGAACCAACAGCTAGCAGAGGTTCGAGTCGTATGTGACTACCCAGCAGTCTCTGAGGAGTTACCAGGCTTAGCACCAGACGGGAGATCGACTTTGAGATAGAGCTCATTCCGGTACAAATCCTATCTCCAAAGCGCCTTAGCAGAACTGAAGGAGCTTCAGGAGCAACTCAGGAGCCGCTTGACAAGGGTTTCATACGCCCGAGTCAATCACCATGGGGAGCACCTGTATTGTTCGTGAAGAAGACGGATGGAAGCATGCGATTGTGCATAGACTACGGATCACCGAACCAAGTCACAATCAAGAGCAGGTATCCCTTCCGAATCGATGACTGTTCGACCAGTGAAGGGAGCAGCAGTGTTCTCTAAGATCGATCTCGGATCAGGTTATCATCAGGTGAAGGTTAAAGAAGGGGATATACCCAAGGCATTCAGAACCGATACGGACACTACGAGTTCGTAGTCATGCCCTTTAGCGTGACCAATGATCCACTACATTCATGGATCTCATGAGCGAGTATTCAGGAGTATTTAGATAAGTTTGTTATTGTGTTTATTGATGACATTCTTATCTACTCAGAAACTCAGGAAGAACAGAACACCTGAAACTAGTATTGCGGACCCTTCAGAACCAACTATACGCCAAGTTCACGAAATGTGAATTTTGGCTAGATCAGTGTCCTTCACGGGTCACATCATCTCAAAGGATGGTATTATGGTAGATCCCAACAAGAAGCAGAAAGTAACTGGAAGAGACCTAGGAACGCCGGTGAAATCGGGAGCTTTCGGGTAGCAGGTTATTACAGAAAGTTTGTAGAGGACTTCTCCAGATAGCCTCCCCAGCGATGACTCTTACCGGAAAGAACGAAATTTCGGTGGACGGATGAGAGCGACTTTGAGCTAAAAGGAGATTGACCAGTGCTCCCATTTTGGCTCTACCGGACAACATCAGCAGACTTTGACATCTATAGTGATGCCTCTAAGTTGGGACTAGGAGCGATCTTGATGCAAAACGACAAGGTGATCGCCTATGCCTCCAGACAACTCAAGGATTATGAGAAGAATTACCCTACTCATGACCTTGAGCTTGCAGCAGTAGTGTTCGCTCTCAAAATTTGGAGACATTACTTATATGGAGCTCAGTGCAGAGTATATACAGATCATCAGAGTCTGAAGTACTTCTTCACTCAGAAGGATCTGAACATGCGACAGCGCAGATGGCTTGAGCTGGTCAAAGACTACGATATAGACATCCTCTACCATCCAGGGAAAGCCAATAAGGTAGCCGATGCACTTAGCAGAAAATCCAGTGCTACCTTATTATCACTTACAGCCATGTCACCGTCCCTACAGAAGGAGATCGTAGATTTCGGTCTTGAACTCATCGTTGGACAGCTCTCTACTATGACCTTAGAGTCTACCTTGCTTGGTGATATTCAGTCAGCTCAGGAGCAGGACCCTGGAATTCAGAAAATCAAGCAAGGGCTAGCAGAATCAGAAGGTAGAGAATTCAGAGTGTCCGATAGCGGGGTGTTGTATTTTGGTGACAGACTCTGTGTTCCAGATCAGGAGGAGCTACGGAGACAGATTTTAGATGAGGCTCACAGAACTCCCTATGCAATGCATCCAGGTTCCACCAAAATGTATCAAGACCTGAAGAACCGTTTTTGGTGGCCCGGGATGAAGCGAGACATCGCCAGATATGTTAGCATCTGCCTCACCTGTCAGAGGGTCAAGGCAGAACATCAGCGACCAGGAGGAGTTCTGCAGCCTATACAGATTCCAGAATGGAAGTGGGAGGATATCTCTATGGATTTCATAGTGGGACTGCCCAGAACCACGAATGGTTTTGACGCCATATGGGTAATAGTCGACAGGTTGACTAAATCAGCCCACTTCTTAGCTATCAAGATATCCTACTCCATGGAGAAGCTAGCTCAGTTGTATCTCTAGGAGATCGTCAGACTACATGGAGTCCCACGAACCATCATTTCAGACAGAGACAGCAGATTCACATCACACTTCTGGGAGTGTGTAAAGTCTGCGTTGGGCACTAAGTTAAAGTTCAGCACAGCATTCCATCCTCAGACAGATGGTCAGACGGAGCGAGTAAACCAGGTACTCGAAGATATGCTCCGAGTGTGTGCCCTAGACTTCAAAGGAAGTTGGTGCAAATATCTGAGTCTAGCAGAGTTTGCATACAACAACAGCTATCAGGCCACTATCGGTATGGCACCTTACGAGGCTCTCTACGGGCGGAGGTGTAGATCTCCAATCTGCTGGTATGAGAGTGGTGAACAGAAAGAACTAGAGCTTCAAACAGATCTAGTAGCAGATACCACAGCAGCTATACAGCAGATCCGCTAGAGGATAGAGACAGCTCAGAGCCGCCAGAAGAGCTATGCTGATACGCGGCGCAGACCCTTAGAGTTTTCAGTTGGGGAGACGGTGTTCCTCAGAGTAGCTCCCATGAAGGGAGTGATGCGTTTTGGGAAGAAGGGCAAGCTTAGTCCCAGATATGTGGGACCATACCTTATCAGCAGGAGAGTGGGCAAAGTAGCATATGAGCTAGAGCTACCCCAGGAAATGTCAGCTGTCCACAACGTATTTCATGTCTCCATGCTGAAGAAGCATACTCCAGATGCCACCCAGGTGATTGAGCCTCAGTCGGTACAGATCCGCGAAGAACTCAGCTATGATAGTCGGCCTATTCAGATAATAGACCGAGCAGTTAAGAAGTTGCGGAACAAGGAAGTACCATTAGTCAAAGTCATTTGGCACAGTCACACAGCAGAAGAGGCAACTTGGGAGACGGAAGCCAGCATGAGACAGAAGTACCCAGAATTATTCTAAGTTCGAGGATGAACTTTTTATAAGGTATGGGGAGTTGTAACACCCGAAAATTCTCAAATTATTTTTAGAAATATTCTATGATTTTTCTGGAATTTTTAGATATTTTTCCGGAATTTTTCGAGTAGCGGAAGCAGCAAAAATAATTAGAACCGCAGAGTAGCTTAGGCGGGAATCGAACCCGAGACCTATGACTTAGGGATAATGTTGGGAACCAGTTGAACCCAGCAGGGCCGTGCTGAAAGGAAAGGGAACCAATTATAATTATAATTGGGTTGGCCAAATTAGTTACTTAGTATAAATAGGAAGGTTAAGTTGGGGGTTGGTTTATTTTGAGAACTTGGTTCGGCAATATCAAATTTCACCGTGACCTATCCCTCTCCCAAAAACCTTCACCGCCGCCCACTCCTCTTCCTCCTCCTCTCTCGGCGCCCAAGCCCCAAGGGCTCTCGGATCATCTTCCGGCAACGACTCCAACACGAAAGAGGTTCTTCTCCGCGAGAGGAACGCAAAGACGTGAGCGGATCGTCGATAAGGTCATCTCCACCGGAATTCTAGCGAATAGAATCGTAAGAAATTACGAACAAGATGTAAGAAACCCCTCACCTGCAGTATAATAGATTCCGTTTGAGTTTTTATGCTTTAGTTAGGATGTATACAGATTTTTTATCGATATATAGGGTGTTTTTAACTCTCTTCGCAGATTAGGGATGTAGTTGAGCACGTCTAGACGGGCCGGACACGTTTTCCCTCTTCAGATAGGAGGTTAGACGTTGTCGGGTGCCTAGAGGTGGTCTCCCTAATAGGAGAAGAGTTAGAGCATCCTAGGTGCTCGATTAAAGGTCTAACTCAGTAATAGACAGTTTAATTAACTGATTAAATGCACTAGAAGCATTTAAAACAGCAAATTAGTTTTATTTCAGCTTATGTAGGACTACAGTTCCATGGGTGGGCTCCCACAGTAGCCTCTAGGTTCAGACAACCTAGTTCTAGGTTCAGATAAGTATATAGCATTCAGTATTTTACTTTCAGCAGTGGCACTGTACCGGATTAGATATCCACTGGGCTGGACTCCCATACTCGTCCCTAGGTTTAGCTAACCTAGGAAACCCTACTAGATTCGGAACTTGCAATCCCGGGTTTAGATAGGGATGCGCGCACAGCAAGTATAGTTGCCGGGCCCCTCAGCAACATGTTTAGTATTTTCACTTATTATATGTATAGCTTTTCAAATTCACAATCAGTTATGTGAGTTCAGCTTGGTTTCAGTACCAGCTCAGTTAGTTTAGTACGGATCATGATCAGCTTAGTTCAGTTCCATGGTTTGTTTTCAGTTTCAGTTTTCATGCTCAGCTCTATTTTCGCAAGTATGATAACTTATGTTCAGTTCTTGATTGCTATGCTTGTATGATCACATGCCATGCCATGTTTAGCCTAGTTAGTATATTTCAAATAGCATGCTTTGAAAATCATATCTGCATCGTATGCATGTTTTTGTGAGGTAGATGGTTTCTTACTAAGCTTTTTAGCTTACAGATGCTACTTTTCTTATACTGCAGATACAGGTAAAAGAAAAGTGGACTAGTGGTGGCTGGAGGGCAATGCAGACCAAGATGTGTGTGGGAGGAACCTGGAATAAAGATCTGAGGGATCTAGTTTTATTTTACTACGCATTAGAACTTGTAGCAAGTCTAGTTATTAAAGTCTTGTTCTCTTTTCCCTTATGCTTCGCATTCTAGTATGGTTAATGGTATGAACTAGTGAACATGCATTATATTATGTCTTGAATGTTGCCCAATGCATGATAGAATAGTTATTAGCATTTGTAGAGCTGTTTCACTGATTTTGGCACGAAATCTGCTGAAATCAGAGTTTCAGCTCGAAATCAGAAACCCCTGATCGGTCAGCAGACCGATCAGGGAGTCTCTGATCGGTCGGTAGACCGATCAGGGATCTGGTTTCTGCGAACAGAACTTTCTGTTCGTTCCCTGATCGATCCGTGGATCGATCAGTAAGCCACTGATCGGTCTCACTGACCGATCAGGGACCAGCTGGATCGGTCGGCAGACCGATCCAGCAGCGTACAGAATTGCAGCCTAGTTATGGATCGGTCGGTTGAACGATCCGGAGGTTCCTACCGTACCAGTATCAGTAGATCGGTCTGTGGATCGATCCGAAGTTTATTATCAGTTGTAAACACCTCCCCTAGCATGTGTACAACTCCTAGGTACACCTAGAATACTAAGATCAGATTTTAAAGATATTAGTTTAGCAAAATTTTAATTAGCCCAGCTTTCCGCACAGTATAGTTTAGCATAATTGTAGCGACCGGCCTTACAGCCAGTACCCAGAAGGTGGGTCGTTACAGGAAATGCTTTTAAAATATTCTAGAGATTTTTAGAAATTTTTAGAGTATTTTGATACAATTTTTGGAGGTCGTTTGGTATTTTTACAAAACGAAAGAGATTTTTGACAAAAAAAATGTCCAAGCCGAGGTTTGAACTGGAAACCTCGGGTTAAGTAGAGATTCACTTAATCAACAAACCAATCGCAGATTTCTTAGTAAAACTCGAACAAAATGGTATTTAAACTATAGTTGGAACATTTAAAATAAATTGACATAAAAAGGGGCGCGGCTGAGGATTGAAGCCCAAGCCTTTAGCTCGGTCAAAACCCTGCCAACCAACTGTTCCACGGTTGTTTTGTGATTAAGAAGGGAAGCGAATATATTTAAGTAGTAGTTGGTGATAGAAATTTTAGGTATTAAAGGGAGAACTTAGATTTTAGCCGAAACCTAATTTTCCTTCTCCCTCACGCGCGCGACGACGATTTCCTCTCGGGCGAAAACGAAGACGAGGTGAAGGCATTGTCTCCAGCGGCCGGCCAAGGGGTGAATCGGCAAGCTCTTCTCGGATTCGAGCTCGTCTCGTCAAGGAGGATGCGCGGACACGAAGGGAACGCCAAGATCGCGAACTAGCCGAAACCCTAGAAGCTTCCCTACGGTTGTAAGTCCAAGAATAGCGATGTAAGTACTACTCACCTGTGGTAACAGTTGCTCTGAATTCCTTTTTGGGTTTCGTTTCCTTGCTTCCGGATCTTGCTGTGCCGAGTGGAAGTATATGCTAGGGTTTGTGTTTGCTGTGCTAAATTGCTGTGCTAAGGTGTGTTGTACCGAATTTGCCATGTTAGGGCATTAGGTTTTCGGATTTCTATGCTAGGGTTTCCCTTTTGAATAAGCTAGGGTTGCTGTGTTGAAATTTCTATGTTAGGTTTCCTTTTAGAAGTTGCTATGCCAAATTGCCATGCTAAGTTGTTGTGCCGAAAGTTTCTTGCTTGGGTTTGCTGTTGAACAGGATTATAAGCTAGGGTCTTCCCTTTCATTACTTACCTTCCGTGGCATACATGTTAAGCATGCTAGTTTATTGTTCGAGTTTAATTGTATAGAAGGAGTTTACTTTAATTCTTAGCATGTAAGCACAGTAAGAAATGTTTAGATTACCTGTTATGTTGTTTCCTGCCGTGAGTTACAAATCAGTGGCGTAGCTATTCTATAACATTTGCTAGGTATGCTAGTGATTGTTGAGTTTAGTTCTTTTCTAGAAGGTTTGCTTGATAAATCGTAGCTTTAACTTGCAAATTAGGCTTTGGTGGTTTAGTTGCGATAAATTGCATGTATAGCAGATCAACATGTTCTAGTTAGCTTAGTTGTTCTAGAACTACGACACGCTTACATTTGAATGCATTTAGAAATTTTATGCTTTATGCTTCAGCTGTTATTTAAGTTCACATTCGGTTTCTTGTTGTGAAATTCTTTAGAAAATTTTACAGTGTTCTAGTAAGCTCTTCTATGAGATTATGGGAAGCAATAAGTAAGAAAAGACCCAGTCTTAAATTGATTCCGAATTCCAGAAATTAAGATCAAAAGCACACCAAGTGGTTAAAACAAATGCCAAGGCATTTTAATATAAGAGTATAAAGATAACAAGAAATTTAAAGTAAGAGGCTAGTACCCTACTTCCAAGGTTATCGTTAAACAAATCCAAGTGACCAATTCCAAGGTCTTGATCCTGATAAGACCAAGGTCTTTATCCTCATAGGACTGGAGGTTCGCTACCTCAGTCTCTATTAGAGAGCGCGCATAAGATGGTACTAAGCCTGGGCTCAAGAAAAGACAAGAGAAAGAGAAATTAAATTAAATAATAATTTCTAAGTGTAAGACTATAAGTATAAGACCATAAGTATTTGGGACAAATGAAACAAGCTTCATATATGTTTAGGATTAGCAAGTGTAGCTCTTATAATTATAAACACACAGTATCAGTTTTCATTTGTTTTCCTTATGAGTTTATTGAGCATGATTAGCTTTATTTCCAGCATGCAGATTTATTCTTGTATATCATGAGTATGCAGTTTATTTTAGTGCTTTGCTATTAGATGAGCATGTTTAGCCTTTTCTTTTTAGCACTTCAGTTTTAGCATCCTTTGCATCGTATGCATTTTTGAGTTTTTGTGAGATAGATTACTACTTACTAAGCGTTTCGCTTATAGATTTATTTTCCTCCTACTGCAGATAAAGGTAAAGGGAAGCTATAGTCAGAAGGAAGGCGACAAGGAGATGTGTGGTAGATGTGTGATGCCTGGACTATGGAAGCCTTGGGACTAGAAAGGAGTTTCTTTTAGTTTTCTTTTCCTTTTGCTATGTTAAAAGTATTCGGGATGGTATATGTTATCTTGATGTTATTAGGACATAGTAGATGAATTGTGATCTTGTGTGATGATTTCTGTATAGTTCTCTGTTGTTTTGGATTATTTACAGTGTGAGTTGTTTGATATATGTTCCAGCCGCCTGTGACTGTGTATACTGTGTATGTATTAATGTTTATGATCACCGGTACAGGGGAGACTCTGCCGAAATTTTTCGATAGGGATTCCTCGTGGTTTCGATCACACCAGTTAAGTAAAGTTAATAGTTAAGTAACGGTCATCCTTAGAGAGTAGTATAGAGTTGTAAGAAGGGTGGTCGTTACATTCCTAACGGAAGCGATCGACGATCTCGGGCCTTGGAGTAGAAGTCATCACAAGCACTAAACCAAGTAAAACTTGACTTTGTTAGCATTGTTTTTTGTTTTCTTTATTCTGCTGCATAACTCGTTTTAACTCTCGATTTTCGACGAACGCTATTCACTCCTCCCCCCCGGTCTTGTGTCTTTATGATCCAACAAGTAGTATCATAGCGGATACCGCTCTGAATTGGTGCAATCAGCAATCAGGCAAAGAGGTGATTTTCAAACTTTCTTTTAATATTTCTTTTTTGGTTTTAAACTTTTTTTATATAATCCAAATTGGTACAATTACTTCTTTGGATAATTTTTCCCGTTGCAAACTACTCTGAACTGGTGTAACACCAATCGAGTTTTAATATCTTTATTATCTCCCACACTACTAATCTAATACCTAGTCTTGGGATTTCTTTTCCTCTTCTCTATGTGCAAGATTCTCTAAATGACCCAAACCAAAGGATACAGCACCGTTCGTCCCCCCTCTTCAACGAGGATGAATTTTCGTATTGGAAGAAGCGAATGGAGGTGTATCTGAAGACATACCTTGACCAATAGTTCAGTATCTGCAAGGGATACAGGCATTTGATAGACAACACCTAGATTCCAATGGACCTTGAAAACTGGACTCCGGAGATGAAAAAAAAGGTACAAACCAACTTCAAGGCATTGAACACAATCTAGTGAGGACTCGCGAAAGGAACTGAACCAAGTCAACTCGCACAAAAATACAAAGGACCTCAAGAATGATGCAAAGATAATCGATATACATTCACCTCTGGGTAAATTACTTAATATCAAAATGCAGGAAGAAGATAAGATGACTTGGGATGAAGAATCAAACGTCAAAAATCGGAAGCATCACAACTACCTCGCACTGATGGCGACCAGACTGGAATTAGAAAGTAAACAAGATGATGAGTCCAAAGATAAATCAAGCCACGTGTCCGCACTTGTTTACAAAGGTTCAAACGAGCTATCTTCTATCTTAACCGCTAAATTTTTTAGAATAATTGCATGTTTGAATAAAAAATTAATAAAATCTGAAAAATAAAATAACGCACTCTTAAGGAAAATCAACACCTTAAGAAATAATTTAACTCCTAGACAAAAACCTCTAACCCAACTCAAGTTGAAAGACTTAGGAAGAAAACGCTAAATTGAAAACTGAAATAACTAATCTAAGAGAATTATTAGAAAAAATTATGACTAGATCCAAGTATCTAGACATGATACTTAGATCTCAACGAACTGTATATAATAATTTTGGGTTCGGATGCAAGTTCAGCTCAACAAACAAAATGTTTATATAACTTATAACTCAAAACAAGAAACAAACCAAAGCCTGAGTTCCAAAAGTGTGTCTAACTACGCAAGTAGGACTCAATCAATTTTATGTACCCAAAAATAAAATTCATTACCTAAAACTAAATTCAACTAAACCGATTAATTCAAACCCAAATCTAAAATATAAAATAAATAAATCAAACTCAAATTGAAAAACTAAATCTAAATCAAATAACTACAAAGTTAATTTAATTTCAAATTGCAATCAAGTTTATAACTATAAAAAATAATCAATATAAACCTAAAACTTAAACCCAAATTCAATAATTCAGGAGGAGACACCAAATTAATTGACACCTCTAAAATAATAGTTTACCCGATTGGGTAATTAGGACTAGCTTAAATAGGAACAAAAGTTTAACCTGACAAATAACACTAGAGAAGTTTTAGATGATAGTAGGTTAGGGAAACTCTGTCTATGCATGTCTATGAAGATATAGCTTCAATCTAGTGCATTTGATTTAGTGGAACTAATTGAAACTACCTCTTACTAATTCTAACTGGTTAAACTAAAGTTTTGTACTAAGTTCACAGTGGGCGAGACTATTTGGAAAATTTCGAAGGTGTGATTACTCTAATGATATCAGGTGACTCACCACATCTTAGAAGTTTATTCAAAAAATACATGTTTGTTGAACCCAAAGCAAACCTTGAATTAAATATAAGTTAAACCAAATCCTGAAATTCAATCTAATTTATCTCACAAAACCATAGAATCCCTTGTCTGAAAACTTAGACTGGGTGCGATGGATAAGGATAAAATTAAAATTAAAATTAAAATAAATTAAATTTAATTAAATTAAGTTAAATTAAAATTAAAATAAATAAAATTAAAATAAAAATAAATCGAGTTAAACTAAGTTCGCACTTGAGCTGAAATTTTTCTCCTAATTTTTTTCAGAATTTAAATGAATATTGGACACTGGTTGTTCCCAACACATGACCGGGGATCAAGCAATGTTCTCAAAATTAACCTTTAAAAGACTAGAAATATTTACCTTTGGAAACAATGGCAAACTAAAGGTAATTAGAATAGGTAACATTGAACTAGAATCTAATTTCATTATTAATAAGGTACTCCTTATTGAAATTTTCAAATTTAACTTACTCGGTGTTAGTCAATTGTGTGATTCAGAATATAAGGTTAGGTTTACATCCACTGAATGCTTAATTAAGCATATGAAGCACCCTACAATAAAATTAAAAAGACTTAGGAATAATAACATTTATATAATTAACCTAGTCATCTCTTCACATAAGTGTCACTTGACACAAAAAGAGGAAATTTGGATGTGGTATAGGAGAATATCTCACACTAACTTTAGAAATCTCAACAAACTAAATGGCTTAGTTAGAGGACTACCAAAACTACTTAACTTAGATTCAACAATTTGTAATATTTGTCAACAAAGAAAATAGACCAAATCAATACACAAACTAACTAATCAAACTTAAACCAATTTAACACTTGAATTATTACATTTAGACTTATTTGACTCACATAAAATTAAATCTATTAATGGAACTTTATACTGCTTAGTAATAATTGATGGTACTTAAGATTTACTTGTGTAAAATTCTTAAAAATAAAGATGAAATATTTGAAATATTTAGTAATTTGTATAAACAAATTAAAAATAAAAAAGACTCAAAAATAAAAAGAATTAGGAGTGATAATGGTGGAAAATTTAAAAATCATAGGTTTACTAAATTCTACTTAGAAAATGGGTACCATTAAGAATTCTCATGTCCTAATACACCTCAACAAAATAAAATATTGGAAAGAAAAAATAAAACTCTACAAGAAGTCATTAGAACAATGTTTAATTAATATCAATTACCAAAATATTTCTAGGCAGAAGCTATTAGTACAGCATGCTATGTACAAAATAAAACAACAATAAATAAGAAACATAATAAAAATCCATTTGAAATTTACTATAATAAATTACCTAGTATTAAATACTTTAAGGTATTTGGATGTCATGTTTACATATTAAACATAAGAGAATATTTAGAAAAATTTACCTCAAAAGTAGAAAATGAAATCTTTGTGAGGTACTCTCTAAATAGCAGAGGATATAGAGTTTACAATAAAACCACTATAAGAATTAAAGAAACAACCAATGTAAAATTTGACAAAATTACTAACTTTAAAGAATCTAACACAACTCAACCTCAATACCAACCAATTGATTTCACTAGAGCTAGCAATGATCTAGGGGGAGCAAATGAAAATCTAATAGACGAATATGAAGATGAACAAAATCAACTATAAGAAAATGAATAAACACAAACTGAGCCTAGAACAATAAGAGTCAGTACAAACTGCCTAATTGAACAAAATAGAGGTGACCCAGACCTAAGAGTTTAGACTAGATCATCTTTCAAAAACTTAAGTTTAATATGTTTAATTTCTAAAATCAAACCCAAAATAGTAGAAGAATCCCTACTTGACCCAGACTAGATCATAGCCATGTAAGAAGAACCAGCCCAGTTTGAAAGAAATGAAGTTTGGGATTTAAGACCATTACCTAATAATAAAAAGGTAATATAAACAAAATGGGTATTCAGAAATAAAAAATGGGGAAATTGTTAGAAACAAGGCTAGACTAGTAGCTAAAGGGTTTAGTTAAGTAGAGAGACTTGACTATGATGAAACATATGCACCAGTAGCCAGACATGAGTCTATTAGAATGCTACTTAGTTATGCAGCCCATAAAGGATTTAAGTTTTATCAAATGGATGTTAAATCCACCTTCTTAAATGGGCTAATAAAAGAAAAAGTTTATGTAGGTCAACCACCTAAGTTTAAAAGTATACATCATCCTGACCATGCGTTTAAACTAAAAAAAGCCTTGTATGGTCTTAAACAAGTACCTAGGACCTGGTATGAATGGTTGACCTCCTCTCTAATTTTCAAAGGGTTTAGCTAAGGTCAAATTGATCTAACTCTATTTGTAAAATCACTCAAACAAGATATTTTCATAGCCCAAGTATATGTAGATGATATAATTTTTAGTTTAACTAACTCATAATTTTTACAAGAATTTATAACTTTAATGGAACAAGAATTTGAAATGAGCCTAGTAGATAAACTAACTTATTTCTTAGGATTACAAATTAAACAAACTCATGAATAAAATTATGTTTACCAATAAAAATACATAAAAGAATTACTAAAAAAATTTAGAATGGAAAATACCAAAGAAATAAAGATACCAATGATGACTAACACAACCTTAGATAGTGATCCAAATGGAAAACCCGTAGATCTAAAATATTATATGAGTGCCATAAGCAGTCTTTTATACTTAACTACAAGTCAACTTGATATTTTATTTGTAGTTAGTAAGTGTGCTAGATACCAATCCTGTGCTAAGGAATCCAACTTAATTATGTAAAAAGAATTTTTAGATATTTAAAAGGGACACCAAATGTAGGAATTTGGTACCCTAGAACACCTAATTTTGAACTAATATGTTACTCTAACTCAAATTATGTGTAACACCCGAAAATTCTCAAAAGACTTTTAGAAATATTCTACGATTTTTCTGGAATTTTAGGATATTTTTATGAAATTTTTAGAGTAGCGGAAGTAGCAAAAATAAATAGAACGTAAAATAGCCTAAGCGGGAATCGAACCCGAGACCCAGCGAACTCTATGCTTTATGGATGGTTCTAGTAACCAAGTGAACCCAGCAGGGCCGTGCTGAAAGAAGAGGGAAACCATTATATTTATATTTAAGTTGGGTGAATTAACCACTTAATATAAATAGGAAAATTATTAAGTGGGGAATTGTTTTTAACGCAACTTTTCTCTTCCTAAAACCCTCACACGCTGCCCCCTCTTTCTCTCCACCCTCTCGGTGCCCAAGACCTAGGAACCTAGGGTTCCGTTCCAAGGGCCATAGGAGCACCTTCCGGCAATGACTCCAGCACGAGAACGTTCCTCTCCGCGAGAAGGGCTCATAGACGCGAGGAGATCGACAAAGGGATCTTCTCCACCGGAAACCTAGCGTTTAGATTTGTTAGAACTTCAAGCAGGAGGTAAGAAACCCCTCACCTACAGTATAAGTAGCTCTTCGTATGTTTTATGCATTAGTTTAGTCATATGCAGAATTTGCAGTATATAGGGTGTGCATTAGCGCACACCGAGTGTTTGCTTTAGTGCTTAGCTCAGTAAAATGCCACCATAGGCATTTCAATAGTTTAGATAAATGCAGTAGAAGCATTTTATAGCACATTTAGTCTTGCTATAGCTTTTATGGGACTATGGTCCAATGGGTGGGCTCCCACAGTTGCCTCTAGGTTTAGATAACCCAGTTCTAGGTTCAGACAACCTAGTAAAAGCAAGACCAGAATTATTAGCTTATGCACAATATTTTACTTTTCAGTGGCACTGTACTGGACTTCAGTTGTCCTTGGGTTGGGCTCCCATAGTCATCCCTAGGTTTAGATAACCTAATAACTCTACTAAATTCGGGACTTGCAACCCCGGGTCTAGTTAGGGATGCGCGCATAGTAAGTACAGTTGCCTGGCCCAACAGCAGCATGATTAGTATTTTTATCTATTTATGATATATAGTTTTTCAAAGCTTCACAATTTAATTATATGATTATAGTTCAGGATTTAAATCAGCTTAGCATTGATTTAGTTAGCCATTGTATCAGTTTAGTTTTATCTTGTTGATACTAGAAGATATTGCCATGATCAGCTTTTGATTTCTATATTTAGTAATTTCAGTATGCCATGCTTTAACATGTTCAGCATATGTTCTAAATAGCATTCTTTAAAAGCATGTTTTCATCGTGTGCATGTTTTTGTGAGGTAGATGGTTTCTTACTAAGCTCCCAAGCTTATAGATACTTCTTTTCCTTATACTGCAGATAAAGGTAAAGGAAAGATGGATTAGCGGAGGCTGGAGGACAATGCAATGGAGATGTGTGTGGAGAGGGACTTGGAATAAAGATCTTTGGAGAACCTAGCAACTCAAGAACTTAGTATTTCTTGTAGCGTTATTTTCTGCACTTTTAGTTAATCAAGTGTCTTGAATTGTGATAGTTATGCTTAGATTACTGATTGTCATGATCCTAGTTAGCTAGCCTTGAGTAATGATAGGTCTAGTAGCTTTGTTGTTGTTTATAGAGTTGATATATGTGATCTGAGCACAAAACAATGTTGAAATCAGACTTCTGATATGAAATCAGAAACCCCAATCGATCAGCCGATCGATTGGAGGCTCCTCAATCGATCAGCTGATCGATTGGGCAACTTGTTCCGCGAACAGTAAGCCTCTGAATCGATCATCCGATCGATCAGAGCTATTGTCGCGAACAAAGAGTTAATGGATCGATCAATCGATCGGGGAATTAGCCCTCGCGAACAGAGAGCTTTGGAATCGATCACTGGATCGATTGGCAAGCCTGGATCGATCAGCCGATCGATCCAGAATTTACCCCAGGCATAGTAGCGCGCTGAATTGATCAGTAGATCGATCAAATAACTCCAATCGATCCACCGATTGATTGGGAGGCCTGATAGCAGCTAGAAACCCCTCATTTCAACCCTTGATCATATGGGAAGCCTAGACTACCTCCCTTAGTATAGGAACAGTATTCAAGATGTAGTTTAAACATGACTTCCAGATCTAATTGCAACTAGCAGAAGAAATTGTATTAGTTAGCAAAAATTTTAAATCAGATCAGTTTTCCGCACATTAAGAATAGTTAGCAACAGCATAATGTGACGGTCCGGCCTCGCAGCTTAGTCAGTAGGAGGCGGGTCGTTACAAAGTGGTATCAGAGCAAAGTTCCATACTTCCTCACACACACATCAGCATTGAACCTTTAACTTCCAAGTAAGAATACCTCTCACTTTACTTATGTTTCTTGCTTTCATGTTTATAGATCACTAAAGCATGCTTATGTATGATAGCCTCTAACGTGATTTTGGTAGCTAGTTAAACATGATAACAATAGTTATGCAACATGATCCTGTTAGTTATGTATGTCCTCTATGTCTCTAGAAATGGCACGAGGACGCCCAGTTAGAAGGGCACCAGCTACTGAGCCCCAGCATGAGACAGGCAACTCAATGCCTCCCCAGACCTTGCAGAGGTAGTGACTCAGTTACAGAAGCAACTAGCTGAACAGCAACAGGAGATAGCCACTTTAAGGGCTAACCAGCAGAGCACTCCCACTGTCACCCCAGAGCCTAACTTAGCAACTCCAGTAGTGATAGAGGTTCCACCAGTCCAACCTGCAACACCAGTAGCCCTAGCAGCAGGGGCAATGAGGGAAGCCTATCTGATCCAGTGGCAGAAGATCAAGCCAGAGAATTTCTCAGGCACCAGTGAACCATGGGATGCACAAGCCTGGTTCAAAACATTGGAGAGTACGATGGAGCTTCTGGACTGGCTAGAGCATGAGAAGGTGAAATGCGCCTCTTTCTGTCTGACAGGAGATGTGTAACAACCACCCTTCTTACTACTACTACTACACTCTAAGGATGACCGTTACTTGACTACTAACTCTACTTAACCGGTATGATTAAAAATCACATGGAAACCCTATCGAAAAATTTCGGCAGAGTCTCCCCTGTACCGGTGACCATACTCAACAATACATGTAATATATACTCAGCCACAAGCGGCTGGAACACATATCAATCAACCACGCAGTTAAATAAGTATCAAACACACAAATGTCTACTTACTAAACTGAACTCATCCTACATGCAATCTAAACAGAATAATCTCAAATGACATGACCTTAAAATACAACTCAAATGTTTACAATAACTAAAATGCGGAAGCTAAAATTAAAACTTCTTTCCTAGTCCCAAGGCTTCCATAGTCCTGGCATCACACATCCTTCGAACACCTCCTTGTCGCCTTCCTTTCTATATCTTTTCCTTTCCTGTATCTGCAGTAAGAGGAAGTGCAATCTATAAGCAAAAATTTGCTTAGTAAGCGCTATCTAACTCACAAAAACTCGATATGCATGTGAATATACTGAAAACTAAAACTGAATGCTCAAAAGGAAAACTACTCATGCTCATCTGCTAGTAAATAAACAAACATACTGAAGTGCTAAACATGTAAAGCTACTCATGCTCTTCTAATAACAAAGAACAATAAACTAATCTAAATAACATGCTAGCATAAAAGTAAACTCAACTTACTGATTTTAAAACAAAGTGAAACTTAATTCATCTGTTCTAAACTTATCCTTTAATACTTTATAGTTATGTAAAACTTGCTTTACTTGTTCAAAAACTTATACTTATAATACTTCAAAATAATAATCAACTTCTTCTTGGGCTCGGCAACTGTACTTACTATGCGCGCATCCCTAACTAGACCCGAGATAGTGTTGGTGCAACCTTAGGTCAAGGTTGACCCGACTCGAGTTGACTTGACTCGAGTTGTATTTTGATGTTTGACTTGGGAAGATTGTTGATGCAACCTTAGGTCAAGATTGACCTAGTTGAGTTGCATGTTGATGTTTGACACTCGTGGAAGAGTTGTATTCTTGATGTGAGACAAGAATAGATGGTTGGGAGATTATTGGTGCAACCCTAGGTCAAGGTTGACCTGGTTGACCTGAAAAGTCCAAGTATGGAGACTTGGCAAACGGAAAAGTCCAAGCAGGGAGCTTGGCACGCGAAAAGTCAAGTATGGAGACTTGGTTGGAAAAGTCCAAGTACGGAGACTTGGCGGGGAAAAGTCCAAGCAGGTAGCTGGCACGGGAAAAGTCCAAGTATGGAGACTTGGCACGGAAGTCCAAACAGGGAGTTTGGCACGGGAGAAAGTCACAGTGAGTGAAGCCAGGCGGTGGAAAGTCCCAGTGAGTGAAGCGAGGCGGTTGGAGAAAGTCCCGTGAGTGAAGCAGCGGAAAGACCTAGTGAGTGAAGCTAGGCGGTGTGAATCCTGGTGAAGCAGGCGGTGAAAATCCTAGTGAGTGAAGCTAGGTGAAAGGGAAAGTCACGTGAGTGAAGCCGGGTGAAAGTCCCGTGAGTGAAGCCAGGCGGTGGGAAAGTCCTAACGGGATGTTAGGCGGGAAATCTGGTGAGTGAAGCCGGTGAAAGTCCCGTAAGTGAAGCCGGGCAGGGAAAATCCAGATGGATCGGGGATGATCGGACATCCGGTGTTGAGAAAGTCCAAGTAGGTCGAAGGATTGACCGGACACTTGGCAGGGAGTTCTAGCAGGTCAAGGGAGTGACCAGATGCTAGGGATGAAGTACCAATAGGTCAAGGTTGACCGGATATTGGTTTGGAAGTCTTGGGACTTGGTTTGGCAAACCCAAGCTCTGGATCGGTCACCAGACCGATCCAGTGATACTTGTTTGCTCTGATCGGTCTGGTGACCGATCAGATACCGAACAGAAGCTCTCTGTTCGGTTACTGATCGGTCTGGTGACCGATCAGCAAGCGAACAGAGGCAAAGAGAGGCAGGCTGATCGGTCCACAGACCGATCAGGCCATGTCCTGATCGGTCTGGGGACCGATCAGGAGACGACGTCGCGAAGGAAGAGCCAGCTGGGATCGGTCTGTGGACCGATCCAGCTATGTCCTGATCGGTCCACAGACCGATCAGAGTACGCACAGAAGGTTCTGTGCACTAACTGATCGGTCTGGGGACCGATCAGCACAGGGCCTGATCGGTCCTTAGACCGATCAGGGTTCTAGCCGTTGCGACGCAACGGCTAGTTTCTTCGCTGTCTTCTTCGCAGGTATAAAGGGGTCGAGGGCTGCTGCTGCGCTATGACTCTTCTTCTCTCTTCCTGTTCTAAGTGCTGCTGTGCTTGAGCTTTGTTGAGCTCCTCCAAAGCTTCGCGTGAGCTTCCGGCTGGGTTCCTGCTGTTGTAGGCGTCGCGTGAAGTTGCTGCTTCACCTCCAGTCGACAAGAAAGCAAGCAATTGGTAGAGTGCGATTGTGTTCATATTGTATTGCTTTTCTTACTGCTCTTGTACTCTTTGTTTGCTGTTGCAAACGTTTGTGGCGAGGTTTCTCCACCCACAAGGAGTATATTGTATTAGCCGGTTCTCCGGGGACTCATCCACCGACGGATTGACCGGACTCGTCCACCTTACGGACACGCCGAGGAGTAGGAGCCCTAATCTCCGAACCTCGTTACATCCTTGTGTTAAGGTTTGGTTTTTCTTCTCTTTCGTTTCTTTGTATTTCCGCTGCACTAACCTAATCGTAGGAAGAAACGCGAAAGATTGGGGTCGGCTATTCACACCCCCCTCTCTAGCCGAGTACGAACGATCCCAACAAGTGGTATCAGAGCGAGGCGGCTCTTCGACGGATCAACACCCGGGGGAGCACGGGCTAGAGATGGATCTCTATGGAGAAGACATCACCATTCAACCCTTCTACGAGTCTCACGACAACTTCACATATTGGAAGGTAAGGATGATGTATTTTCTTAGAACTAATATGTTAAATTGGTTTTGTGTACAAGAAGGGTTTTCCCCTCCGATGGATGAGGAAGGAAAACCTATCAAGAAGAAGGAGTGGACGAAAGAGCAAATCCGACAATCCGAAATCAATGACGAGGTAACAAAAATTATTGAATTTGCTTTACCTAATAATGTTTTGTGCAAGATAGATAGGTACAACAATGCCAAGGAGTTGTGGAACAACTTGGACAAACTCCATGAGGAGAGCTCCACTTCAAGCCATGAAGAGGAGCCTAGTGAGTCAAGTAGCTCACATCATGGAAGAAGCGAATTGGGAGTTGAGGGCTACTCAACATCCAAGGAAGAAGAGGAGGAGAGTTCTTCTTCAAGTTCGGAGCAAGAAGAAGAAGCTTCTACCTCCGGGAGGAAGAAGAGAGCTCGCATCCACCCTCAACCCTAGGTAACTCAAGCAATTTAAGTTCAATTAAATTACATATTATGTGCTTTGAGTGTAGGGAACATGGACATTACAAGAGTAAGTGTCCAAAGAGGGTAAGAAAGACTCCACCGGCGCCAAAGGTCAAGGAAGCCGGAGTCCCGAAACGCAAGGGCAAGGAACACATCGTGTGCTTCCAATGCAAGCAAAGGGGACACTATAGGAGCCATTGTCCGAGGGGGAGGCAACCTCACAAGGGCAAGAGACCGGGCACATCGATAGGGGGAGCTAGGGCAAACCCTAAGGTAACCTCTAAGGTTCATTTTTGCAATTCTAATAAAATGCATGCTAGGAATTTTATTGCACTTGTCGATAATGACAAGCATGATAACCTTAGAAATCAATACATGTGCTTAGGTGCTAAACATGTCAACCTAGATAGGGATACTACTAGGAATGCTAACCCTAGGATTAACACTTCTAAGGTTAAGGAAAACCAAGGTAGAAACCCTAAATCAACTAGACACATGCCTAGGAATATCTCAAGAGAAAATGACAAATTAAAACTTGAGGTATTAGAGAGGGAAAATCAAGTCTTGAGGTCAAGACTTGATAATTTAGAAAAGGCTCTTAAAAACATGGAGAAGCCATCTCTAGGGTTTAAGAGTCAAAAACCCAAGTCCAAGGACAAGAAAGGTTTGAGTCACAAACCTAAGCCCCAAATGGTCAAGCCCACATATCATAATGTTCCATTTGATTATGGAACAAGACCTAGGGCTAGGAAGACCATTACCAAGGTCACAAGGGGAGTCACCCCTATAGTTGACCTTGATGAGACCCAAATGACCAAGGCTTTAAAGCCTAAGAGGGTCATTAGGAGGGTTGCTAGGGAAGTCATCCCTAGTGAATTTTTAGTGAACCCAATGAGCTCAAGTAGGTATTGGGTTCCTAGGAGCATTTTCTCTACCCCATAGATGGGTTAGAGAGTGTCAACTCCAATAAGAAGGGTAGTTAACCCAACTTTAAGGAAATTGACACTCAAGGAGCATTTTCAAGGTTTTTGGGAACCTTTGAAAATAAAATGGAATAATCTTTATCATTCACTCCTTGGAAGAGTAAAGTGTGCCAAAGTGAGAATATATTAATCTCACTTTAAGTTGACACAATTTTGAAAAACCTAGAGAAATATCAAATTGGGATTTTGATATTCTCTTAGGTAATCAAGGCAATCCGGGCCTTAAATTAGAAGTGCTACTCTTGTAGAATTTTAAATGGTATAAATCAAACAAGAGATCAAGAAATGCCAATTTGGGTTTTGACATTTTCTTGGAGCACTTTGGGCAATCTAGGATTAGGACTTAAGTTAGCTAAGTGATTAAGGATACTTAGATAGGGAATTTAGGTATTTTATTTGTGCTAACTTGCCATGATTGGTTGCCATATGCCATGCCATGACATCATATTTATTTTATTATCATTTGAAATGTCATGATAATGCTTAGGTTATCTATATGTCATGTGTTAGTTTAGTTTCAAACTTTATGCCATGACATCATGACATTGGCACATGTTTTCATTTATGATACCATTTTATGCCATGTCATCATCTCTTGCATTAATAATCAATTGAATTGATTTAAGGACAAACATATAATTTGATATTGAGATCAAATTGGTGTTTAGAAAATGCATGAGAACTTAGCCTAAGTTGACCTTAACCCATATCTCACATCAAAATTGACTTGGATGTGTTTGATACACTTTAGATGTGTGTGAGATATTAGGATCATGAGTTAGGATCAAGGTGCATAGGTTTTGTACCTAGATGAGCCTAATTCAAGAAAATAGGGATCATAGGAAAGCTTGTGTACAAGTCATGTACATTTAGCCCTAAGATTATGGTCCTAAATTCAAATGGTTTTAAAAGCATTTTAAAATTGATTTGAAAAACCTTGATGAAGCTTTCCTAGTGATAGCATTCTTCATTGAGCAAGATGATACAAAGATGACTTAACTTTGAACTATTTCAAAGTTTTCGAATTTTGTATCAAGATTTGAAAATGGAAACTATTTTCATAGAAAACTATTTTTCCATGATAATGTATGTTATGAGGAATGTATCCTCAAAATTTCACAATTTTTCGAATTTTCTGGAATTTATTAGGGGTTTCTGAATTTCGGGAGAAGAAAAATCAGAAATCCCTGTGATCAGTGTCTGGATCGGTCGCTGGACCGATCCAGGGAGGGCTGGATCGGTCACTGGACCGATCCAGAGTGCTGTGGATCGGTCTGGTGACCGATCCAGTGAGGTCTGATAGCGTGCCAATGTGCTGAAATTCGACTGCATGTCTGAAATTTCGGCTGACAGTTGGTTTTTAGATTTATAAAGGTTTGAAACTCTCCAAGACATTGTTGGTGCAATGGTCAAGGGGGAGTTGGCTTTTAGGGGGAGTTTTTACTCCTTGAGGATTAGTGATATGGGATTATCATTAAGTGGATTGTTGAGCTTAGTATCAAAGGGAAAATAAGAGTTTCAATGAAAGGTATGGGACTTTCATTAGGAAGAAACTCTTGACCTTGATACTCTCCTTTTTCTTTTTGATGTGTGTCAAAAAGGGGAGAGTGTTCATTGGAGAATTATTAGAGAACCCAAGTTAGGTTATCGGTTTAACCTAAGCTAGGGAAAGAATGTCAAGGAATGTTCGAGGAAGAACATTGGAATACCTTTTGATGTGTGTCAAAAAGGGGGAGAATTATTGGAGAACCCAAGTTAGGTTATCGGGTTAACCTAAAGGGAAAATGTCCAGAGAATGTTCAAGGAAAGAACATTGGACATTGGAAGATGGTTGGAAAACCTAAGTTAGGTTATTGGGTTAACCTAACTTGATTATGATTTTGTCAAACATCAAAGGGAGATTGTTGGTGCAACCTTAGGTCAAGGTTGACCCGACTCGAGTTGACTTGACTCGAGTTGTATTTTGATGTTTGACTTGGGAAGATTGTTGATGCAACCTTAGGTCAAGATTGACCTAGTTGAGTTGCATGTTGATGTTTGACACTCGTGGAAGAGTTGTATTCTTGATGTGAGACAAGAATAGATGGTTGGGAGATTATTGGTGCAACCCTAGGTCAAGGTTGACCTGGTTGACCTGAAAAGTCCAAGTATGGAGACTTGGCAAACGGAAAAGTCCAAGCAGGGAGCTTGGCACGCGAAAAGTCCAAGTATGGAGACTTGGCACTGGAAAAGTCCAAGTACGGAGACTTGGCACGGGGAAAAGTCCAAGCAGGTAGCTTGGCACGCGGAAAGTCCAAGTATGGAGACTTGGCACGGGGAAAGTCCAAACAGGGAGTTTGGCACGGGAGAAAGTCCTGGTGAGTGAAGCCAGGCAGTCGGAAAGTCCTGGTGAGTGAAGCCAGGCAGTTGGAGAAAGTCCTGGTGAGTGAAGCCAGGCAGGGGAAAGACCTAGTGAGTGAAGCTAGGCAGTGTGGAAATCCTGGTGAGTGAAGCCAGGTGAAAATCCTAGTGAGTGAAGCTAGGTGAAAGGGAAAGTCCTGGTGAGTGAAGCCAGGTGAAAGTCCTGGTGAGTGAAGCCAGGCAGTGGGAAAGTCCTAACTGGGATGTTAGGCAGTGTGGAAATCCTGGTGAGTGAAGCCAGGTGAAAGTCCTGGTAAGTGAAGCCAGGCAAGGGAAAATCCAGATGGATCAGGGATGATCGGACATCTGGTGTTGAGGAAAGTCCAAGTAGGTCAAAGGGATTGACCGGACACTTGGCAGGGAGTTCTAGCAGGTCAAGGGAGTGACCAGATGCTAGGGATGAAGTACCAATAGGTCAAGGTTGACCGGATATTGGTTTGGAAGTCTTGGGACTTGGTTTGGGCCAAACCCAAGCTCTGGATCGGTCACCAGACCGATCCAGTGATACTTGTTTGCTCTGATCGGTCTGGTGACCGATCAGATACCGAACAGAAGCTCTCTGTTCGGTTACTGATCGGTCTGGTGACCGATCAGTAAGCGAACAGAGGCGAAAAGAAAGGCAGGCTGATCGGTCCACAGACCGATCAGGCCATGTCCTGATCGGTCTGTGGACCGATCAGAGACGACGTCGCGAAGGAAGAGCCAGCTGGGATCGGTCTGTGGACCGATCCAGCTGTGGCCTGATCGGTCCACAGACCGATCAGAGTATGCACAGAAGGTTCTGTGCACTAACTGATCGGTCTGGGGACCGATCAGCACAGGGCCTGATCGGTCTGCAGACCGATCAGGGTTCTAGCCGTTGCGACGCAACGGCTAGTTTCTTCGCTGTCTTCTTCGCAGGTATAAAGGGGTCGAGAGCTGCTGCTGTCTTCTTCTACCTTCTTCCTGTTCTAAGTGCTGCTGTGCTTGAGCTTTGTTGAGCTCCTCCAAAGCTTCGCGTGAGCTTCCGGCTGGGTTCCTGCTGTTGTAGGCGTCGCGTGAAGTTGCTGCTTCACCTCCAGTCGACAAGAAAGCAAGCAATTGGTAGAGTGCGATTGTGTTCATATTGTATTGCTTTTCTTACTGCTCTTGTACTCTTTGTTTGCTGTTGCAAACGTTTGTGGCGAGGTTTCTCCACCCACAAGGAGTATATTGTATTAGCCGGTTCTCCGGGGACTCATCCACCGACGGATTGACCGGACTCGTCCACCTTACGGACACGCCGAGGAGTAGGAGCCCTAATCTCCGAACCTCGTTACATCCTCGTGTTAAGGTTTGGTTTTCTTCTCTTTCGTTTCTTTGTATTTTCCGCTGCGACTAACCTAATCGTAGGAAGAAACGCGAAAGATTTGGGGCGGCTATTCACACCCCCCTCTCTAGCCGAGTACGAAGGATCCTAACAGATAGCTGGTCCCGAATCTAGTAGGATTTGCTAGGTTATCTAAACCTAGGGACCGACTATGGGAGCCCAGCCCAAGGACTACTAAGAGTCCTGCATACTAGGTTATCTAAACCTAGGGACCGACTATGGGAGCCCAGTACTGAGAGTCCTGCATACTAGGTTATCTAAACCTAGGGACCGACTATGGGAGCCCAGCCCAAGGACTACTGAAAGTCCAGTACAGTGCCATTGATAAAAGTAAAATACTTGTTATCTTTTAATACTTCTAATATATAATGCCTTGACATTTTAATAAGCACCTTGTGTGCCAAAATCAAGGTGCCAAAATCCTTAAAGTCTTGACTTTGGGATTTACTTAAGACCTTGGCCTTTTCTTTCTTTTCTTTATCTTTCTTATACTTCTCTTTATCTAAGAATGCTTCTTACAAAACTGAAATGTTTAACCAAATTCTAACACTGCAATGCTTAAACAAAATCTGCATACAAGTTTAAACAGAAATATGCATATTAAGCTTAACTAAAATCTACATATTAAGCTTATCAAAAATGTGCATACTAAGCTTATCTAAAATCTGCATCTTAAGCTTAACGAAAATCTGCATATTAATACCTATGGAAATCTGCATACTAAACTTATAAAATCTGCATATGAAATGCTTAATAAAATCTGCTCTAAGATTGGAGTTCTACATCTTGAGGTAACAAGGAAACTCAAATCTGTATGCTTAAGTGGATGGTAGCAAAGAAGCATATCTATACCACAAGCTCAGATTTAACATAAACAATCTATCTAAACCTCATGCTCAGATTAAATATAAGAAAATCCAGCTTACTCAAACCTATTCTTTTGCTTATTAACTATTCCTCTAAAGCTGTGATACATGTGAAAATATAAGAATATGGAGTGTAAACAAAACCAGCCATTCGTGGCCATTTCATGGCACCAAACTATTAAAAACTTTGCTGGAATTCTATAAAAGAAACTAACTTTGCTTTACTTACAACAACCCATATGTCTCTAAAGGTCTACTAGTCATAAACCATTTTACTACATAATCCATTAAAGAAACCCATTCTTATACATGGCAACCCTAAAACCAATAGATGAGATATATAAATATGCCACCCAACTTAGCATGATAGGTGTCACATAGACCAACTAATCCAATGGTTAAAATACTAAACTTAAAGCTAATCATGCTCATGGAGTTAACAAGTAAAAACTAAGCTACAAATTACACTATGTATAGCTGTTCGTACCCAGTATTAGCACAGGAAACTATGACTGGATTCAGCTAACTTTGTTGACAGAGAACTAAATTAGCTAACCTACTGAATTTGTAACAAAAGGAATAAAACTTGCGGAATTGAAACAAAAGGAATCAAGCTTGCTGAATTGAAGCATAATAACTCAAGCTTGCTTGTTATCAGAATTGAGAGGCCTAACCATTTGCCAAACCTAATGAAACTCCTTCTCATCTTCCTACAAGAACTCACGGCAGGGAACCAAAAGAAGTGATTGCTGTGCTAACAGAACTTTACAGCATAAATCTAAAATCTGTAGAAACCCAAGCCATATACCTAACTAACCAACTAAAATCTGAAGCCAACAGAAGTAATTACATGGCAGCAACCCTACATGCTTCACCTAATCACATCCTTCCTTTGAAACTCACGGCAACAAAGGATGTACGGATTAATCCGAATCAAAGAAGGAAACTAAAACCTAAATCAAATCTGTCCTTCATGCCTAAACCGAACTAATTCTTCTCTTCTTTCTTTAGGGTTCACGGCAACAAACAAAAACAAGTTTCTTCACGGCAAAACTCGAGAAAACAAGGAAAACACCAAATTAAAATCGGAATGACTCTTACCGCAGGTGAGTAGCAACTTACCTTGGGTTTCTTGGACTTACAACCGAGAAGGAGGCTTCTAGAGCTTTCGGTGAGCTCGAAATCCCGACTCTTCTTCGTGCTCCCGACTCCTCCTTGTCGAGAAAAGCTTAAGGAGATGGAGGAACTCCTCGGGGAACCTTGGCCGACCGCCGGATCGAAACCCTAGCTTCGTCGGCTTCGCCTTCGCTCGAGCCGAAACGCTGTTGCGCGCAGAAGGGAGGAGGAGGGGGGAAAGGTTAGGTCACAGGTAATCAATCAAGCCCTAAGTTCTCCTCTTTTATAATCTCCATATTCTGTTAACTTGTTAAATAAATTTTCTTACCTTTTCTAAATAAAACTGACGGCTGGATCACTTGGTGGGCTGCGTTCTGCTTAAAGCTCAACTCGTGGGTTCAAATCCCAGCTGCAACCATTTTATTTCCTATTATTTTACTGTTCCTAACTACTACTTAAATATATATCGCTCCATATATGATTAACAAAACACCCATAGACCAGATGGTTGGGCTGAGTTCGTTAAGACTTGGGTTCGGGTCCGTGATCTTGGGTTCAAAACCCGGCTTCAACATATATTATTATTATTTTTTTAAACTTCTTCCTCTTGGTAAAAATACCAAACGAACTCCAAAAATTTCATAAAAATACTCTAAAAATTTCTAAAAATCTCTAGAATATTTCTATAGCATCTCTAAATATTTTTAGAACTTTTAAAACTCCTAATGAGGAAAATTGGGTCGTTACAAGATGCACGTATGTGGTGGGAGAAAATTAAAGCGAAGTGCCCAGTGAATCAGATGACATGGGCTAACTTCGAAAGGGAGTTCTTCGAGGAGTTCTTCCACATGCGGGTTACAAACCGCCACTACGACGAGTTCACGGAGTTTCGTCAGGGCAACCTTTCAGTTGAGGAGGCCGTGAGAAAATTCAACAGACTGGCTCGTCTATGCCCCGAACTAGTCTGCACTGAAAGGGAACGGGTCCGGTTGATGCTCAAGATGTTAAGGCCGGAAATAGCAATGAATGTGGCCAGTGGTGTCCGTAGGCCGCAGACTACAGAAGAACTAGTGAGCAGTGCTTTAACCACCGAGCATTATCAAAACAGTATCAAATAGCAGAAGCAAGTCCTCTCAGAGTCGAAAGGCCAAGGAGGCTCAGGTACTTAGAAACACCAGGGCCACAGCTCCCACGGCTCTAACTGGAAAGGGAACTCCAGCAACAAACGCAAACCAGGAAGTTACCCAAAAGGAGGACCAGCTAGTAAACAACCCAGCTATCCCAAGTGTTCCACTTGTGGAAAATTTCACCCAGGAGTTTGTCACAAGGGTACTCGAGGATGTTTCGAATGTGGCCAGGAAGGGCATATGGCTAAACAATGCCCAAACAAGACCAGCTTTCCTCCACCACAGCCGATTCAGTACGAAGTCAAGCCAGTGCAGTTGCACCAGATGTAGGCTGCTTTAGATGGTCCACACATCAGCCAGAGCAGACTAGAAGCCCCCTCAGCCGCGACAAATGAAAGGATCTACTCGCTAACCAGAGAGGACATAGCGAATGCCTCGACAGTTGTTACAGGTCAGATTAGTATTTTATAGCAAAGTGCAACTGTCTTATTCGATACTGGGGCAACCCATTCTTATATATCCAAGGCATTCGCCGAAAAGTTGGCAATACCTCCAGAGGTACTCAGTAGTCAGTTTTTGACGACGCTACCTTCGGGAGAGATTATGGCGTCCACGCACTGGCTCCGGGCAGTGCCGATCATCATAGCAGACAGAGAGCTTTTTGGTGATCTAACAGTATTAGAGATGATCGACTACGATGTCATTTTTGGAATGGACTTCCTGATTAGATACGGTGCCTCTATCGAGTGCCGTGAACAGAAAGTCATATTCCAACCCGAAGCAGGAGTACAATTTGATTACAGCGGAGAACTAAAGAAAAAAGCCAAGAAATTTCTCTCGGCTCTGAAAGCACAGAAATTACTAGATTTAGGATGTACGAGATTTTTAGCGCATGTAGTCAATACCAATCAGGACAAGGACCAAAAGCTAGAAGAGGTCCGAGTTGTATGTGACTACCCAGCAGTCTTCCCTGAGGAGTTACCAGGTCTAGCACCAGACATGGAGATAGAATTTGAGATAGAGCTCATTCCCGGTACGGATCCCATCTCCAAAGCACCCTACCGCATGGCTCCAGCAGAACTGAAGGAACTTCATGAGCAACTACAGGAGCTGCTTAACAAGGGCTTCATACGTCCTAGTCACTCACCATGGGGAGCGCCTGTATTGTTCGTGAAGAAGAAGGACGGGAGCATGCGCCTGTGCATAGATTACAGAGCACTAAACCAAGTCACGATTAAGAACAGGTATCCTCTTCCCAGAATAGATGACCTGTTTGATCAGTTAAAGGGAGCAGCAGTGTTCTCTAAAATAGATCTCAGATCGGGATATCACCAGGTGAAAGTTAAAGAAGGTGATATACCCAAGACGACTTTCAGGACCAGATACGGACATTATGAGTTCGTAGTCATGCCCTTTGGCGTGACGAATGCTCCAGCTACTTTCATCGACCTCATGAACAGAGTATTCAGGGAATACTTAGATAAGTTTGTCATCGTGTTCATCGACGACATTCTTATCTATTCCAGAACTCAGGAAGAACATGCAGCGCGCCTGAAGATAGTACTGTAGACCCTTCAGCAGAACCAGCTGTACGCCAAGTTCACGAAATGTGAATTCTGGCTAGATCAAGTATCCTTTCTGGGTCACATCATCTCCAAGGATGGTATTATGGTAGACCCCAGTAAGATAGAAGCTGTGAGTAACTGGAAAAGACCTAAGAACGCCAGTGAAATCCGAAGCTTTCTTGGACTAGCAGGTTATTACAGAAAATTTGTAGAGGGTTTCTCTAGAATAGCCTCCCCACCGACAGCTCTCACCAGAAATAACAGAAAATTTCAGTGGACAGAGGACTGTGAGAATAGTTTTATGGAACTCAAAAGAAGACTGACCAGTGCACCCATTCTGACTCTGCCAGAGAACATAGACAGCTTTGATATTTATAGCGATGCCTCTAAATTGAGACTAGGAGCAGTACTGATGCAGAATGGCAAGGTGATCGCCTACGCTTCCAGACAACTCAAAGACTGTGAGAGGAACTATCCTACTCATGATCTTGAGCTTGCAGCAGTTGTGTTCGCCCTCAAAATTTGGAGACATTACTTGTATGGAGCTCGGTGTAAAGTGTATACAGATCATCAGAGTTTGAAGTATTTCTTCACTCAGAAGGATCTGAATATGCGACAGCGCAGATGGCTTGAACTGGTCAAAGACTATGACATAGACATCCTCTACCACCCAGGAAAAGCCAATAAGATTGCAGACGCACTTAGTAGGAAGTCCAGTGCCACCTTACTATCCCTAGCAGCCATGTCACCGCCCCTACAGAGGGAGATCACAGATTTCAGTCTCGAACTTATAGTGGGACAGCTCTCTACTATGACGTTAGAATCCACCTTGCTTGGTGACATTCAGACAGCTCAGGGACAGGATCCTAAAATTCAGAAAATCAAGCAAGGGTTAGCAGGATCAGAAAGTCGAGAGTTCAGAGTATCTGATGGTGGGGCATTATATTTTGGTGACAGACTTTGTGTTCCAGATCAGGAGGAACTACGAGGCTCATAGGACTCCTTATGCGATGCATCCTGGTTCCACCAAGATGTACCAAGACTTGAAGAAACACTTTTGGTGGCCTCGGATGAAAAGAGACATTGCTAGATATGTCAGTACCTGTCTGACCTGCCAGAGGGTCAAGGCAGAACACCAAAGACCAGGAGGAGTTCTGCAGCCTATCCAGATTCCAGAGTGGAAGTGAGAGGATATTTCTATGGGTTTCATAGTGGGACTACCCAGAACCACGAATGGTTTTGATGCCATCTGGGTAATAGTCGATAGATTGACTAAATCAGCCCACTTCTTAGCTATTAGGATATCCTACTCCATGGAGCAGCTAGCTCAGTTGTACCTCAAGGAGATTGTCAGACTACATGGAGTCCCACGGACCATCATTTTAGACAGAGATAGTAGATTCACATCACACTTCTGGGAGTGTGTACAGTCAGCATTGGGCACTAAGTTAAAATTTAGCACAGCTTTCCATCCTCCGACAGATGGTCAGACGGAGCGAGTGAATCAGGTACTCGAAGATATGCTCCGAGCGTGTGCCCTAGACTTTAAGGGAAGTTGGTGCAAATATCTGAGTTTAGCAGAATTTGCATACAACAACAGCTATCAGGCCACTATCGGTATGACACCTTACGAGGCTCTCTACGGGCGAAGGTGTAGATCTCCAATCTGCTAGTATGAGAGTGGTGAACAGAAGGAACTAGAACTTCAGACAGCTATACAGCAGATCCGCCAGAGGATAGAGACAGCTCAGAGCCGCCAGAAAAGCTATTCTGATACACGGCGTAGACCCTTAGAGTTTTCAGTTGGGGATACAGTATTCCTCAGAGTAGCTCCCATGAAGGGAGTAATGCATTTTGGGAAGAAGGACAAATTAAGTCCCAGATATGTGGGATCATACCTCATCACTAGGAGAGTTGGCAAAGTAGCAAATGAGCTAGAGCTACTCCAAGAGATGTCAGCTATCCATAATGTATTTCATGTCTCTATGCTGAAGAAGCATATCCCAGATGTCACCCAGGTGATTGAGCCTCAGTCGGTACAAGTCCGCGAAGACCTCAGATATGACAGTCGGCCTATTCAGATAATAGACCGAACGGTTAAGAAATTGCGGAACAAGGAAGTACCATTAGTAAAAGTTATTTGGCAAAATCACATAGCGGAAGAGGCAACTTGGGAGACAGAAGCTAGTATGAGACAGAAGTACCCAGAGTTATTCTAAGTTCGAGGACAAACTTTTTATAAGGTATGGGGGATTGTAACGCCCGAAAATTCTCAAAAGACTTTTAGAAATATTCTACGATTTTTCTAGAATTTTAGGATATTTTTATGAAATTTTTAGAGTAGCGAAAGTAGCAAAAATAAATAGAACGTAAAATAGCCTAAGTGGGAATCGAACCCGAGACCCAGCGAACTCTATGCTTTATGGATGATTCTAGTAACCAAGTGAACCCAGCAGGGTCGTGCTGAAAGAAGAGAGAAACCATTATATTTATATTTAAGTTGGGTGAATTAACCACTTAATATAAATAGGAAAATTATTAAGTGGGGAATTGTTTTTAATGCAACTCTTCTCTTCCTAAAACCCTCACACGTCGCCCCCTCTTTCTCTCCACCCTCTCGGCGCCCAAGACCTAGGAACCTAGGGTTCTGTTCCAAGGGCCATAGGAGCACCTTCCGGCGACGACTCCAGCACGAGAACGTTCCTCTCCGCGAGAAGGGCTCGTAGACGCGAGGAGATCGACAAAGGGATCTTCTCCACCGGAAACCTAGCGTTTAGATTTGTAAGAAACTTCGAGCAGGAGGTAAGAAACCCCTCACCTGTAGTATAAGTAGCTCTTCGTATGTTTTATGCATTAGTTTAGTCATATGCAGAATTTGCAGTATATAGGGTGTGAATTAGCACACACCGAGTGTTTGCTTTAATGCTTAGCTCAGTAAAATGCCACCATAGGCATTTTAATAGTTTAGATAAATGCAGTAGAAGCATTTTATAGCACATTTAGTCTTGCTATAGCTTTTATGGGACTATGGTCCAATGGGTGGGCTCCCACAGTCGCCTCTAGGTTTAGATAACCCAGTTCTAGGTTCAGACAACCTAGTAAAAGCAACACCATAATTATTAGCTTATGCACAGTATTTTACTTTTCAGTGGTACTGTACTAGACTTCAGTTGTCCTTGGGTTGGGCTCCCATAGTCGTCCCTAGGTTTAGATAACCTAGTAACTCTACTAAATTCGGGACTTGCAACCCCGGGTCTAGTTAGGGATGCGCGCATAGCAAGTACAGTTGCCGGGCCCAACAGCAGCATGATTAGTATTTTCATCTATTTATGATATATAGTTTTTCAAAGCTTCACAATTTAGTTATGTGATTACAGTTCAGGATTTAAATCAGCTTAGCATTGATTTAGTTAGCCATTGTATTAGTTTAGTTCTATCTTGTTGATACTAGAAGATATTGCCATGATCAGCTTTTGATTTCTATGTTTAGTAATTTCAGTATGTCATGCTTTAACATGTTTAGCATATGTTCTAAATAGCATTCTTTAAAAGCATGTTTTCATCGTGTGCATGTTTTTGTGAGGTAGATGGTTTCTTACTAAGCTCCCAAGCTTACAGATGCTTCTTTTCCTTATACTGCAGATAAAGGTAAAGGAAAGATGGATTAGCGGAGGCTGGAGGACAATGCAATGGAGATGTGTGTGGAGAGAGACTTGGAATAAAGATCTTTGGAGAACCTAGCAACTCAAGAACTTAGTATTTCTTGTAGCGTTATTTTCTGCACTTTTAGTTAATCAAGTGTCTTGAATTGTGATAGTTATGCTTAGATTACTGATTGTCATGATCCTAGTTAGCTAGCCTTGAGTAATGATAGGTCTAGTAGCTTTGTTGTTGTTTATAGAGTTGATATATGTGATCTGAGCACGAAACAGTGCTGAAATCAGACTTTTGATATGAAATCAGAAACCCTAATCGATCAGCCGATCGATTGGAGGCTTCCTCAATCGATCAGCTGATCGATTGAGCAACTTGTTCCATGAACAGTAAGCCTCTGAATCGATCATCCGATCGATCGGAGCTATTGTCGCGAACAGAGAGTTAATGGATCGATCAATCGATCGATCGGGGAATTAGCCCTCGCGAACAGAGAGCTTTGGAATCGATCACTAGATCGATTGGCAAGCCTGGATCGATCAGCCAATCAATCCAGAATTTACCCCAGGCACAATAGCGCGCTGAATCGATCAGTGGATCGATCAAATAACTCCAATCGATCCACCAATCGATTGGGAGGCCCGATAGCTGTTGGAAACCCCTTATTTCAACCCTTGATCATATGGGAAGCCTAGACTACCTCCCTTAGCATAGGAACAATATTCAAGATGTAGTTTAAACATGAATTCCAGATCTAATAGCAACTAGCAGAAGAAATTGTATTAGTTAGCAAAAATTTTAAATCAGATCAGTTTTCCGCACATTAAGAATAGATAGCAACAGCATAATGTGACGGTCCGACCTCACATCTTAGTCAGTTGGAGGCGGGTCGTTACATTATGTCGGCTGTAAACTAGATCGTAAAAGTACAAGTGGTGAATGTCAATTACTTGGACTAGTAGTTATCAGCAAGTTTAGTAGAAAACAACACGGTATTGCTTTATCTACTACTAAAACCAAGTACATAGCAATGGGTGAGTGTGTAGTACAACTGTTATGGATAATGCACACATTAAAAGATTTTAACTTATAATATAAAAATATAAAAAATCTAAATTGATAACATCAGTTCAATTAACTTAACCAAAAATCTAGTGCATTAGTCAAGAATCAAACATATTAAAATTAAACATCACTTTATTAAAGATCACATCACCAAAGGATACATTTAACTCAATTATGTTCAGTCCAAGTCAAATTTGGCTGACATTTTCACTAAACCACTATCAGAATCTAAATTCAGTAATCTACAAAGATGATTGGGAATGTGCAAGATAAACTAGGACTTTTTTATCAAACAATTTTTCAAGTGATTTTTAAATTCTAAGAAAATTGTTTACTTATGTTTTCTAAAAGTTTCCTTTTCTTTAGTGTTGCAAAATTATTTTGGCCTTAGTCTAGACCAAACTCATAAAAAGCATGATCCTATGGATCTAGAAATAGAGCATCTCACAAACACACTTGGTTTACCTTGATTGTGTATTCAAAAATATAGAATGACATGAAATACATAGGCCTTTTGCCTAGACTTTAGATGCTTATATCAGTGCATCAACATAAGTTTGGGCAAGAAATACTAAAATAAAGTGATCAAGTTAAGCAATCCTTCTTAAAACAGTAAGCTGGATCAAATTTTGCTTAACTTGACTAACCGAGTGAACACTACTATCTTCTGATAGATAGTTAGTAACTAATGGTTAGATATGTATTAAGGATGTTGGTAATTGAAATGAATTTTTTTCAATAAAGATATCAAGTTAAGGGGGAGGATTTGCTTGGGCAATCTAAGAATGTTTAAAAAAAAATAAATTACTTTGAAAAATACATAACTTTGAGATTTTTTGAAAAAATAGATTTTTTAAAAAAAACTTGGAAAATCCTTTTGGATCCATACTCTTAAGCGTATTTTGAAAATATTTCTTACCTAATTTTTTTGAAACATTTACTATTCACCCCCCCCCCCCTCTCTTACTAGTCGCACCAAGACCAACATAAGATAGATAGTGCATGAACATAATATATCTAGAGATTCAAAGGTATACAGTCTTATAAGGAAATAAGCAGCAAGAATAACAAAAATGTCATAATATGTGTCCATACCTGAACTATGTGCCAAGCATGTCATAAAAGTAAGTGCAAAGTGTAACAACCCAAATTTCCTCATTTTGAGCCCCAAAATTAATTCAAAAATATTTAAAATGCTATAGAAAAATTCTAAAGATTTTTAGAAATTTTTAGAGTATTTTTATGCAATTTTTGGAGGTCGTTTGGTATTTTTACTAGACGAAAGAAGTTTTGACAAAAAATATTCAAGCCGAGATTCGAACCCGAGACCTCCGACCGAACCAATGTCTTAAGCGAATCTGGCTAGCCAAGTGTGGAAGCAGGCGGTGTTAATTAAGGAAAGAGTGGAAAATATTTATATGGTAGTAGATAACAAGAACCCTAGGTATGATAAAAGACAGAACATAAGTGATTTCGGGAAAAACCTTTTCCCTATCTCCCTCTCCTGACGGTGCGACTCTCTCTTGGGCGGAAACGAAGACGACCTAGGGCACGTCTGTGGCGTTCGGCGAGCACCGTTCTCCGGGAGGTCTTCACACCTTCGTGATCCCCTCGTCGAGAAGAGAAAGTAGATACAAAGAGATCGCCGAGATTTGCACATCCCCGAAACCCTAGAAGCCTTCCATTCGGCTGTGAGTTCAAGAACACGCTGTAAGTTTCTACTCACCTGCAGTAGGATAGCTCCGAGGTTTATTCTTTGTTCCTCTTCTTGTTTCTGAATTTAATTTGGTGTTTACTTTTTGTTTTTTGGGGTATGCCGTGAGGAGGGATGAGTATAACGTTTTCTGCCGTGAGGTTGAAAGGAAGAACATGAAAAAAATAAGTGTGAGGAACATTTAGTTCCTTTTGGTCACCTGCTGTGCCACAGTTCCGGGAGGAATGGTTTCTTTTGGTTTTTCGGAATTATAGTTGTAGAGAATTATGATGTTTAGGGATCATAGAATTGATTCAAAGTTTTGCTCGCTTTCTTGCCAATCTGATGAAGCATGATTGGAGATTTTGGGTTGCTTTACAAAGAGGGTTAAGCTGTGAATTTGTTATATAGGTTTGTTTTAACTTTACAGCAAGTTGAATTTGATCTTATGCAAAGAAAAAGGGGCACGAGTAACTCCCTTTGGGTTGCTGTGCAATTCGGCTACTTAGCTGAACATAAGAAGGCCTAGATTTGTTGAATAGTATGTAGTTTCCTTTATGTGGTTACCTTACTGTTGCTTACTGTCAATTTAGAGCTGTAGTATAGTTTGTTGCGCTACGAAATGGGCACGAACATCCCCTTACTATTAGTTCCAGTTATGCTATACAATGAACAAGAAAAATTCATGGATTCTATACTAGCTTTAGAGTTACAAGTGCAGATTTTTACAAGTAATGCACGTAGATTTTTGATAAGTATGACATGCAGATTTCATTTACCCTTAACTGAACATGTGCAGATTTTCATTTACCCTTAGTTGAACATGTGCAGATTTTCATTTATCATTAGCAGAACATATGCAGTTTTTCATTTGCTACTAGTTGGGCATGAGCAGTTCTCTTTGTTTTACTGTGTGCGAGCATGTTTAGTTCTTTGTTTTGCTGTTTATGGATATGAGCAGTCTTCCTTGTTTTTGCTATTAGACTTAATTCATGCACTGTAGTTGTAGAATTGCTTAAGCATTTTAGTGCAGATTTTATTAGTCATATATGCAAATTTTCTTGGGTTCATTTACTATTATTGAGCACGTGCAGCTTTTATTTGCCATGAGTTGAGCATGATTAGTTTTCTTTACTACTAGATACACATGAGTAGTTTTTCTTTTTCTAGTTTTTTCATTTGCTATTAGATAAGCGAAATTTTCAGGTTGTTATTAGTATAACACAAGCAGTATTTTCCTAGTTTTCCCCATTGTTGTTATTTGAGCATGAGCAGATTTTTAGTTTGCATTTAGTTCCTAGATTTCTTTGTGTAGCAGTAGGTGTGCACAACAAATGAAGCAATGCAGATCTTTAATTTCATTTAGCTATAAGAAAGATAAAGAAAAGAAAGAAAAAAGGCCAAGACCTTAAGTAGATCCCAAGGTCAAGACTTTAGGGATTTTGGCACATAAGGTGCTTATTAAAATGTCAAGACATTTTAAAGAAGAAGTAATTAAGATATTTTACTTTGAAGAGGCTAGTACCCGACTTCTGAGGTTGTCGTTAACCAAATCCAGGTGTCCAATTTCGAGGTCTTGGCCCTGGTAGACCGAGGTCTGCTCTTTTAGGATTGGTGGCTCGCTACCCAAACCTATTAGGGAACGCGCATAAGATGGTACTACGCCTGGGCCCAAGAGAAGTTGATTACTATTTTGAAGTATTATAAGTATAAGCTTTTGAACAAGTAAAATAAATTTCACATAAGTATAAAAGTATTAAAGTATAAGTTTTCAAACAAAAGAAATAAGCTTCACTTATGTTTAGAGCTAGCAAGTTTAGATCTTTTAATTCAAAGCATGCAGTATTAGTTTTGTTTGTTCCTGATTAGTTTATTGAGCATGATTAGCTTTATCTACCAGCATACAGTTTTATCCTTGTATATCATGAGTATGCAGTTTATAGTGCTTTGCTATTGATTATGCATGAGCAGATTTATTTCTAGTTTCAGTACTTTTGACATGAGCAGCTTTATATGTCTTCTTTTAAAGCATTCAGTTTCTAGTTCTTCCCGTATACATGCACATTCATATTTTTGTGAGTTAGATAGCGCTTACTAAGCAAATTTTGCTTATAGATTGCATTTCCTCCTACTGCAGATAAAGGAAAAGCTAAAGTATAAGGAAGAAGGCGACAAGATGGTGGGGATGGTGTGTGATGTTGAACTATGGAAGCCTCCGGACTTGGCTAAGAAGTTGTTTAGAGTCCTTCTTTAATGTTATTAGAGAAGTTGAGATTGTTAAAGAGTTGTTTCCTTATTCTTATATTGCTAAATGAGTCTATTCCGCATTGTTAGTTTGGTTGTTTCCACTGTTGGAGCTTTATTCATTTGCTATTGGTAGAATAGTTTTTTTTTAGTTGTTGTGTCTTATTACTATGTGGTTGTGAAGTATATATACCAGCCGCATGTGGCTGATGATTTATTTTGCATGTATTGATGATTATTGTCACCGGTACTGGGGAGACTCTGTCGAAATTTTTCGGTAAGGACTCCTCGTGGTTTCGATCATACCGGTTAAGTAAAGTCAGTAGTTAAGTAACGGTCATCCTTAGAGAGTAGTAGTAGTAGTAAGAAGGGTGGTCGTTACAGTTGGTATCAGAGCAGTTCCTATTCTCCGGCATCACATATCAGCACCATCTTTGCCGTCTTCAAGTAAGAAAGTGCTTAAGTTTATTTCTTTTATGTTTTTCTTTATTATTTGCAGTATAGAGTATTTGCTTATATGCGCTTTAGTAAGATAGAAGTTTTGTTTCTCTTTTATTCATATATATAAGTATGTTTAGAAAGGATAGAGAAGATACCAAGTCTTTTTCTTTGCATAATTAGATGTCAAGAAAAGGAGGTCCTCGTACTGTTCGTACTGACAATCAAGATCGGGAGAATGAAGAGCTTAGATCAATTGAGCCCAACTCCAGAGACAAGTAGTAGAGCAGCAACAAGTGATTGCCAATCTGATGGCCAATCAGCAGCCAGTTCCTCCCACTCCTCCAACCATCAATATGGAGACTCCAGTGGTGACTGAAGTTCCACCAGCCGCCCTGGAAGTCGCCACAACACCTAGAAGACAAGAAGCATACCTGATACAGTGGCTGAAGCTGAAGCCAGAAAGTTTCTCAGGCACGACTGAGCCCTGGGATGCTCAGGCTTGGTTCAAGACACTGGAGAGCACCATGGAGCTTCTTGACTGGCCAGAAGTCGAGAAGGTCAAGTGTACCTCTTTATGCCTATCAGGAAATGCTCGTATGTGGTGGGAGAGAGAGAGTTAAGAGCAAGAGAGTAGTCAATCAGATGAGCTGGACTGACTCTGAGACAAAGTTTCACGAAGAATTCTTCCACCAACGGATCACCAATAAGCATTATGAAGAGTTTATAGAATTCAGAAGGTGAACCATCCTTTGAGTTTATGGGAGTACCAAAGAGAAAGACCCAGAAATTCCTCTCCTCCCTAACAGCTCACCAGAATTAGCCAAAGGATGTACTGGTTTTCTTGCGTACATTGTGAATACATAAGAACAAGAAAGACCCAAGCAGGAAGATGTTCAGGTAGTCTGCGAGTATCTAGAGGTATTTCTAGAAGAGCTACCTAGACTACCTCCTAACAGAGAAGTGGAGTTTGAAATTGAATTGGTTCCTGGTACTGGTCCAATTTCAAAAGCTCCGTACCGAATGTTTCTAGCAGAGCTGAAAGAGTTACAAGAACAACTCCAAGAGCTGCTTGACAAGGGTTTCATCCGCCCTAGTCATTCACCATGGGGAGCTCCGGTGTTGTTCGTCAAGAAGAAGGATGGATCTATGCGGATGTGCATAGATTATAGTGTTCTGAATCAAGTGACAATCAATAACAAGTACCCATTGCCTAGAATCGACGACTTATTTGATCAATTAAAAGGGGAAACAGTGTTCTCCAAGATAGACATGCGCTCTGGGTACCACTAGTTGAAAGTGAAGGAAAGTGATATACCCAGAATAGCTTTCAGGACCAATACGGACACTATGAGTTGTAGTCATGCCTTTTAGTGTGACTAATGCACCTACAGTCTTCAAGGACTTGATGAACAGAGTGTTCAGAGAATACCTCGACAAATTTGTCATCGTGTTCATCGACGACATTCTAGTCTATTCCAGAACCCCAAAGGAGCATGACACGCACTTGAGAATAGTCTTGCAGACCCTACAGTAGAAACAACTTTATGTCAAATTCTCGAAGTGCGAGTTCTGGTTAAATCAGGTGGCGTTTCTAGGTCACATCATTTCTAAAGAAGGCATCCAAGTGGATCCAGCCAAAATAGAAGCGGTCAACAACTAGAGTAGACCCAAGAACGCCAGGGAGATCAGAAGCTTCCTTGGTTTAGCTGGGTACTACAGGAAATTCATGGAGGACTTTTCCAAGATAGCCTCTCCACTAACAGCCATCACTAGGAAGAACAAGAAGTTTGAATGGTCAGACAGATGTGAGCAGAGTTTCCAAGAGCTAAAGAAGAGACTGACTAGTGCTCCCATTCTGACAGTCCCAGAAAGTGACAAGAGTTTTGACATCTACAGTGATACTTCCAAGGTGGGCCTAGGAGCTGTACTCATGCAAGAAGGAAAAGTTATAGCTTATGCTTTCAGACAACTCAAAGACTACGAGAAGAACTACCTCACTCATGATCTTGAGCTGGTAGCTGTGGTCTTTGCACTGAAACTCTGGCGACATTACTTGTATGGAGTCCAGTGCAGAATCTTCACAGACCATCAGAGTTTAAGGTATTTCTTCACCTAGAAAGACTTAAACATGAGACAGCGCAGGTGGCTAGAGTTGGTCAAAGACAATGACTGTGAAATCCTCTACCACCCAGGTAAAGCTAACAAAGTGGCAGATGCACTAAGCAGAAAATCCAGTGCATCCCAGATGTCTTTGTCATCATTACCCCTGCCACTGCAAAAGGAGTTGTCAGATTTCGGACTTGAAATTATGTTTGGGCAACTCTCTGCATTGACCTTAGAGTCAACCTTACTTGAGGATATATAGAGAAATCAAAGTGAAGATCCAGATATCCAGAAGATCAAGCAGGGGATACAAGAAGAAGATACAGAGTTTCGAGTATCAGACAGTGGAGTTCTTTATCAGGGGAACCGCCTTTGTGTCCCCAATGATGAGGAATTAAGAAGGAATATTTTAGAGGAAGCTCATAGTACACCATACTCAATGCATCCTGGTGCTACCAAGATGTATCAAGATGTGAAACAGAGGTTCTGGTGGTCTGGACTCAAAAGAGATGTTGCTAAATATGTCAGTACCTGCCTGATATGTCAGAGGGTCAAAGCAGAACACCAGAGACAAAGAGGAATTCTACAGCCTCTCCCAATACCAGAATGGAAATGGGAAGACATATCCATGGACTTCAAAATAGGTCTTCCAAGAACCACAAATGGATATGATGCGATATGGGTAATAGTGGGCTGATTGACCAAGTCTGCTCATTTTCTAGCCATCAAGGTGTCCCACTCTATAGAGCAGTTGGCACAACTATATGTTAAGGAGGTGATCAGACTTCACGGAGTTCCTAAATCTATTGTGTCTGATAGAGATGGACGTTTCACCTCTCACTTTTGGGAGTGTGTTCAGAATGCACTAGGCACCAAACTCAAGTTCAGCACAACCTTCCATCCTCAGACTGATGGACAGACAAAGCGAGTAAATCAGATCCTAGAAGATATGTTCAGAGCTTGTGCACTAGATTTCAAGGGAAGTTAGTGCAAGTATCTGTGCTTAGCTGAATTTACCTACAACAACAGCTATCAGGCCACCATCAAGATGGCACCATATGAGGCGTTGTATGGCAGGAAGTGCATATCACCTATTTGCTCGCAAGAAGCAGTTGAAAGAAGAGAAATGGAAGTAGAGCTGGGCATTCAGAATGACATGATAGAAGAAACCACTCAGGCTATCCAGAAGATCAGACAGAGGATTGAGACTGCCCAGAGTAGACAGAAGAGTTATGCTAACGCACGCCGTAGGTCACTTGAATTCCAAGTAGAGGATTCAGTTTTTCTCAGGGTTGCTCCGATGAAGGGAGTGATGAGATTTGGCAAGAAGGGTAAATTAAGTCCTCGCTACGTAGGACCTTACCTGATCATAGAGAGGATTGGCAAAGTAGCTTACAAGCTGGACTTACCACAAGACATGTCAGCAATACATAATGTATTTCATGTTCCATTCTAAAGAAGTGTCTCCACGACCCTAGCCAAGTGATTCAGCCTCAGTCAGTGCAGATCCAGGAGGATCTTAGCTATTAGAGCAGACCTACACAGATAGTGAACAGGAAAGTTAAGAGACTAAGGAACAAAGAGTACCATTAGTGAAAGTCATTTAGAACTAAAGGCATGAGGAAGTTACTTAGGAGCGTGAGGACAGTATGAGACAAAAATATCCGAAATTATTCTAAGTTCGAGGACGAACTTTTTATAACGTATGGGGAATTGTAACAACCCAAATTTCCTCATTTTGAGCCCAAAAAATAATTCAAAAATATCTAAAAATGCTATAGAAAAATTCTAGAGATTTTTAGAAATTTTTAGAGTATTTTTATGCAATTTTTGGAAGTCGTTTGATATTTTTACTAGACGAAAGAAGTTTCGACAAAAAATGTCCAAGCCGAGATTTGAACCCGAGACCTCCGACCGAACCAATGTCTTAAGCGAATACGTCTAGCCAAGTGTGCAAGCAGGCGGTGTTAATTAAGGAAAGAGTGGAAAATATTTATATGGCAATAGATAACAAGAACCCTAGGTATAATAAAAGACAGAACATAAGTGATTTCGGGAAAAACCCTTTCCCTATCTCCCTCTCCCGACGGCGCGGCTCTCTCTCGGGCAGAAACGAAGACGACCTAAGGCACGTCTGCGGCGGCCGGCGAGCACCGTTCTCCGGGAGGTCTTCACACCTTCGTGATCCCCTCGTCGAGAAGAACAAGTAGATACAAAGAGATCGCCCAGATTTGCACATCCCCAAAACCCTAGAAGCCTTCCATTCGGCTGTGAGTTCAAGAACACGCTGTAAGTTGCTACTCACCTGCAGTAGGATAGCTCCGAGGTTTATTCTTTGTTCCTCTTCTTGTTTCCGAATTTAATTTGGTGTTTACTTTGTGTTTTTTTTTGGGTATGCCGTGAGAAGGGATGAGTATAACGTTTTCTACCGTGAGGTTGAAAGGAAGAACATGAAAAAATAAGTGTGAGGAACATTTAGTTCCTTTTGGTCACCTGCTGTGCCACAGTTCCGGGAGGAATGGTTTCTTTTGGTTTTTCGGAATTATAGTTGTAGAGAATTATGATGTTTAGGGATCATAGAATTGATTCAAAGTTTTGCTCGCTTTCTTGCCAATCTGATGAAGCACGATTGGAGAATTTGGGTTGCTTTACAAAGAGGGTTAAGCTGTGAATTTGTTATATAGGTTTGTTTTAACTTTACAGCAAGTTGAATTTGATCTTATGCAAAGAAAAAGGGGCACGAGTAACTCCCTTTGGGTTGCTGTGCAATTTGGCTACTTAGCTGAACATAAGAAGGCCTAGATTTGTTGAATAGCATGTAGTTTCCTTTATGTGGTTACCTTACTGTTGCTTACTGTCAATTTAGAGTTGTAGTATAGTTTGTTGTGCTACGAAATGGGCACGAACATCCCCTTACTGTTAGTTCCGGTTATGCTATACAATGAACAAGAACAGTTCATGGATTCTATACTAGCTTTAGAGTTACAAGTGCAGAGTTTTACAAGTAATGTACGTAGATTTTTGATAAGTATGACATGCAGATTTCATTTACCCTTAACTGAACATGTGCAGATTTTCATTTACCCTTAGCTGAACATGTGCAGATTTTCATTTATCATTAGCTGAACATATGCAGTTTTTCATTTGCTACTAGTTGGGCATGAGCAGTTCTCTTAGTTTTACTGTGTGCGAGCATGTTTAGTTCTTTGTTTTGCTGTTTACGGATATGAGCAGTCTTCCTTGTTTTTGCTATTAGACTTAATTCATGCACTGTAGTTGTAGAATTGTTTAAGCATTTTAGTGCAGATTTTATTAGTCATATATGCAGATTTTCTAGGGTTCATTTACTATTATTGAGCACGTGCAGTTTTTATTTGCCGTGAGTTGAGCATGATCAGTTTTCTTTACTACTAGATACACATGAGTAGTTTTTCTTTTTCTAGTTTTTTCATTTGCTATTAGATAAGCCAATTATTCATGTTGTTATTAGTAGAACACGAGCAGTATTTTCCTAGTTTTCCCCATTGTTGTTATTAGAGCATGAGCAGATTTTTAGTTTGTATTTAGTTCCTAGATTTCTTTGTGTAGCAGTAGGTGTGCACAACAAATGAAGCAATGTAGATCTTTAATTTCATTTAGCTATAAGAAAGATAAAGAAAAGAAAGAAAAAAGGCCAAGACCTTAAGTAGATCCCAAGGTCAAGACTTTAGGGATTTTGGCACATAAGGGGCTTATTAAAATGTCAAGACATTTTAAAGAAGAAGTAATTAAGATATTTTACTTTGAAGAGGCTAGTACCCGACTTCCGAGGTTATCGTTAACCAAATCCAGGTGTCCAATTTCGAGGTCTTGGCCCTGGTAGACCGAGGTCTGCTCTTTTAGGATTGGTGGCTCGCTACCCAAACCTATTAGGGAACGCGCATAAGATGGTACTACGCCTGAGCCCAAGAGAAGTTGATTACTATTTTGAAGTATTATAAGTATAAGCTTTTGAACAAGTAAAATAAATTTCACATAAGTATAAAAGTATTAAAGTATAAGTTGTTACGCTCCGCAAGTGTACGGAAATGTCGCAAGTAATATAAAAGATTATCATATCCACAGGGACTGGAATAAGCACTAGAAATGTCTCAATGCGAATTAGCTAAACAACAATCCAATCGTTTCAAATGCAAAGTGAAGGTAAACAAATCTAATATTAAAGATCAACAAACAAGAGTTTAGTGTTTTGGGTTATGATAAAGGGAGATTCTAGGAGTTTCGGTTTCTTTGTAAGGTTTCTTGAATGTAAATGGTTCACCAATTCTTATCCCTCAATTGCCAAACACTTGTAGAAAGTTGTCGGTTCTCTCTTGCAATAGATAACCGGCTAAGGACTGAGAAATGTATCTAAATATGATCAATTAGACGTGAACCTACGTTGTCCTTACACAGAAGCGCACCTATTACTATGCCTTCCTCGGATATCAACATAGAAGCTCACAACTTATTAATCTATCAAGATACAAGAAACTAATCACAAAATCCATCCTACTATCTTGAATATTCCTATTTCCTCTTCAAGATTATCTCTCAAACGTCCTTACACGGGCTTACACCTGTCACGTGGATCCCTCGGATGATCGAGTGAGAGTTTATCTTTACAAAGTCCACAAGAAATCCAAACAATCAATCAAGAATGAGAATTAAGCACAAATCACCATTAATCATTCAAGATCTAATTGATACAAGCAAGACAATGTCATTGAAACAAGAAAATGGCAAATCCATAAGAGATTACATCAATCCATCATACAAATACTCCCTTAATCCTAGAATACAAGATCTACTCCATGAATCGAGGAAGAATACTCGAAGAAATAAAGATTACAAGCATTTCTTAAATCCCCAATCCAAGAAACCAAGAAAAGGGGAAGGAGAAAACTTATCTACGAAGAAGCCTCGTTTTCGGATCCAATCCTCGCTCCGGAGTCGAAATCGTCAAGAACTCCCTTAGAATCGCCCAGAAATCCTCCCAAGAATGGGAGGAAACCACCAATTCTTGCCTTCTCCCCAAAGGGGGAGAGATCCCCTTTCAATTCATGAAGGAAGGTTTAAATAGAGGAGGAAATCGGGCGCCACACGGCCCCACGACACGGCCGTGTGAGATTCACACGGCCATGTCCAGTTCCCTCTCTGCCAAAGCTGCACGACCATGTGACTCCACACGGCCAGGACCTTACTGTTCTCTGGAAGTGCTACACGGTCGTGTGGTGCACACGGCCACCACCTGCTTGGTCTCTGGAAACCTCACACGGCCGTGTAGATGCACACGGCCACGTAAGGCATCTGCTCTGATTTCTTCAAATCAAGACACGGCTGTGTGAGATTCACACGGCCATGTCCTCTTCCCTTCCTGTTAAGACTACACGGCCATGTGTGGTACACGGCCTGATGCTCTCTCCCTTCAATTACTTCCAAGCTTGCCCGAGGACGCATAATCTTCACCAATTTCGACTCCTGTGTACAGAAAATGCACAAAAAGCAGATCTCCGAACCAAAAGAGTAAATATGCTAAAAGGAAAGCTGGAAGTATAAAAATGCATAGATCAATCATGATCAAAGTATGTAAATGTGCGTAAAAACATGCGTAAAAGAGTATATAATCTACGCACATCACACCCCCAGACTTAAACCTTTGCTTGTCCTCAAGCAAAATGCTGCAGTCTAAATTCATATGTTCTACAACACATTCATAAAACCTAGTGCACTTTCCTAATTCTATCAAAAAGTTTCATTAACAAGCATGATCATGGAAACAAGTAAAGTATGGTTCAAACATAAGAATCTTGTGCACAGTGTAAAAGTAACTCAACACCCTTCATCAATCCATGTCCTAGTCAAGTCGTCATCAAATTTGAATTCCTAATATTTCCAGTGAAAGACAAGTAACCAGTGATAGGCACTTACTCACCATTCACTTGGTTCATATTTCTCAACTAACCCAAGGTCTCAAAGGTGTGCTCAATCTCAAGGGAAGCTAAGCAGTCATTTCCCCAGTAATCTAACTCGGTCTCAAAGGGGTGACTTGCTAGATTCCACTCATGACAACTATTTTTTATATCCCTTTTTTTTTATTTTTTTTTATAAGTGTTTGCATTGTGCAAAACTTATTCACAAATGTACTTTTAGCACACATGTTGGGATATTTTGATTTTTCCAAATGAGTTTTAATGATTTGAGTCTCATCCAGTAACCAAAATGAAAGTTGAGAAATCACCATGGAAACCAAGTACTAAGCAAACAAGATGAATCATGACTATTTCAATGACATCAACTATTCAAGCATCAAGCACAAGTGTAGTGAAGATAAAATCCTTAAGGTTGAACCAAAACTAAAACTCATCACCATAAGATTCTTAGCTTATTAATGCTTCCCAAGATAGAAAAAAGAACTACACAAAGTTTACTACTAGCATCATTCGAACATCATGAATCAAGACAATAATCGTGCTAACATTTCACTTGAATCCAAGAAAGCATATAAGTGAAGATTTGATGTTCTCAAAAAAAATTTTTTGCCATGATTATTTCAAAAACAAGCAAAATAAAGCAACAAGCAATGAAAATAAGAACTAACATGAAAAACTAACAAAAACTAAAAACTGAAAACCAAACTAAATAGTACATAACACCCCCCCAGACTTAAAATTTTCATCGTCCCGATGAAATCAATATGGTGGAGGAGGTTTATGAAGTTTAGAGAAGTTACCAAGTAATGATCTCCAAATGGTTGACATTCATGTTTTTTTTTTTAAGATACTCCTCTATCCAATGTTCACAATCCTCCACAACTTTAAAATCTACAAAAATAAGATAGACAAGAAGAATTAAGTATAGGGTATGATTTATTATCAACAAAATAAAAAGAAACTAAAAGTAAAATGAAAACAAGATTGAACTTGGGTTCCCTCCCAAGAAGTGCTTGTTTAAGGTCATTAGCTCGACCACCTCATTAGATTCATCTAAATCTCGCCCTTGGAGGAGTAAGATATTTTAGAACCTTCCTACCAAGGGTTCTTATTTTGGAGGGAGCTTTCAATAAAGGAGTTAAAAATTTAAGTATCACTCTCTCCATCTTCGTCTTCTTTGAAGTTCTTTCGGGTGGTCGAAGACGGTTCAGTATGAGCTTCCAATTATTGGCCTCTTGAAAACCTACACACCCAAAAGAAAAACAAACCTCCCACAAGAATGTAATATAAGAAGGAACTAGAACCATATTAGTATGAATTGAGTATGTATCAAAAAATGAATCACATCCAACAAAATCAATTATAGGTACCTCTATGAAATTTTCTAAAAGATTACTAAGAATACTAACCTTATAGTGCTGAGAAGTACCTGAAAGTTCTAAACAAGTGGATGTGACCTCTTCAGAATTTTGTAATGGTTCTAGCTCTGGTTCGAGTGGTGATGCCTCTAAAAGTGGTGATTCTTGGGGCTTTGCTTCCATTACATAAGTCCCTACACATTTATCATCATCAACCGGTTGTGCAACCAAAAGAAGTGATCCTTGGGGCAATTCCTCCATAGTACATGTCCCTACACTTTTATCTACCACATCATCATCATAAGTAGCGAAGAGTCCACTAATATCAATATCATCAATAGAAGAATCGACAGCTTTATTAGAAATTTGCAGTAAAAATTGTAAAGCTAGGATCCCCCGTTGTACCATTATCTCTTCAGAAACTTGTGTTGTGGTCTCCATTTGACTTGGAGCAGGAATATTTGTGTCTTGGGAGTCCTCCAAGTCAATCGGCTCATCTGGTTGTGAATGATGTGGTCTATACAATGAAAAATCATCCTGAAACTCTGAGAGACTCTGAGATGCTTGAAAAGAATGATCAACACCTTGCACGCTTCTATAATCAAAATTTTGATAATCCATCCAATCCTGATTGTAGTGTTGAGGAGAGTTAGAGTTCTGCTGCTGGGAAAATGACTGCTCACTCGGCTCTAGAATTAACTGAGGTTGAAGATTCTGAATTTGATAATCTCCCCAGTCATAGCCATAAGTATCAGGAACTTGCTCATATGTATCTTGATGTTGAGGTTGAACCAAACATTGAAGTTCCGGAGTTATAGTAATCTTTTGGAAAAAATGGCAAATAGCAGCTGGATGAGATGTGCTACCACACACTCCACAAAGAAACTCAAATTGATCATCTTCGGAATCATAATATTCATCAGTGGAAGATCTTACGCTCATGGGTGTGAAAAATTTTCTTGAAGCCCTACTTGACATGTTAGTGCTCAAGATATCTAAAAAAAAATACAAGAAAAACTAAAAATGCAGAATTGAATTTGTACAAAAAGAATTAACAAGAAGTAAAAGTTATACAAGAAGGTAAAAACAGAAATCTAATGATTAGTTACAACTATGCAATATGAAAGGAAAACAAATGTTATGTTTAGTCTAACTCAATTGATAATTCCTAATGTTATAGCGCAGTCCCCGGCAACGGCGCCAAAAACTTGTTACGCTCTGCAAGTATACGGAAATGTCGCAAGTAATATAAAAGATTATTGTATCCACAGGGACTGGAATAAGCACTAGAAATGTCTCAATGCGAATTAGCTAAACAACAATCCAATCATTTCAAATGCAAAGTGAAGGTAAACAAATCTAATATTAAAGATCAACAAACAAGAGTTTAGTGTTTTGGGTTATGATAAAGGGAGATTCTAGGAGTTTCGATTTCTTTGTAAGGTTTCTTGAATGTAAATGGTTCACCAATTCTTATCCCTCAATTGCCAAACACTTGTAGAAAGTTGCCGGTTCTCTCTTGCAATAGATAACCGGCTAAGGACTGAGAAATGTATCTAAATATGATCAATTAGACGTGAACCTACGTTGTCCTTACACAGAAGCGCACCTATTACTATGCCTTCCTCGGATATCAACATAGAAGCTCACAACTTATTAATCTATCAAGATACAAGAAACTAATCACAAAATCCATCCTACTCTCTTGAATATTCCTATTTCCTCTTCAAGATTATCTCTCAAACGTCCTTACACGGGCTTGCACCTGTCACGTGGATCCCTCGGATGATCGAGTGAGAGTTTATCTTTACAAAGTCCACAAGAAATCCAAACAATCAATCAAGAATGAGAATTAAGCACAAATCACCATTAATCATTGAAGATCTAATTGATACAAGCAAGACAATGTCATTGAAACAAGAAAATGGCAAATCCATAAGAGATTACATCAATCCATCATACAAATACTCCCTTAATCCTAGAATACAAGATCTACTCCATGAATCGAGGAAGAATACTCGAAGAAATAAAGATTACAAGCATTTCTTAAATCCCCAATCCAAGAAACCAAGAAAAGGGGAAGGAGAAAACTTATCTACGAAGAAGCCTCGTCTTCGGATCCAATACTTGCTCCGGAGTCGAAATCGTCAAGAACTCCCTTAGAATCGCCCAGAAATCCTCCCAAGAATGGGAGGAAACCACCAAATCTTGCCTTCTCCCCAAAGGGGGAGAGATCCCCTTTCAATTCATGAAGGAAGGTTTAAATAGAGGAGGAAATCGGGCACCACACGGCCCCACGACACGGCCGTGTGAGATTCACACGGCCATGTCCAGTTCCCTCTCTGCCAAAGCTGCACGACCATGTGACTCCACACGGCCAGGACCCTACTGTTCTCTGGAAGTGCTACACGGCCGTGTGGTGCACACGGCCACCACCTGCTTGGTCTCTAGAAACCTCACACGGCCGTGTAGATGCACACGGCCACCACCTGCTTGGCCTCTGGAAACCTCACATGGCCGTGTAGATGCACACGACCACGTAAGGCATCTGCTCTGATTTCTTCAAATCAAGACACGGCCGTGTGAGATTCACACGGCCATGTCCTCTTCCCTTCCTGTTAAGACTACACGGCCATGTGTGGTACACGGCCTGATTCTCTCTCGCTTCAATTACTTCCAAGCTTGCCCGAGGACGCATAATCTTCACCAATTTCGACTCCTGTGTACAGAAAATGCACAAAAAGCAGATCTCCGAACCAAAAGAGTAAATATGCTAAAAGGAAAGCTGGAAGTATAAAAATGCATAGATCAAGCATGCTCAAAGTATGTAAATGTGCGTAAAAACATGCGTAAAAGAGTATATAATCTACGCACATCATAAGTTTTCAAACAAAAGAAATAAGCTTCACTTATGTTTAGAGCTAGCAAGTTTCGATCTTTTAATTCTAAGCATGCAGTATTAGTTTTGTTTGTTCCTGATTAGTTTATTGAGCATGATTAGCTTTATCTACCAGCATGCAGTTTTATCCTTGTATATCATGAGTATGCAGTTTATAGTGCTTTGCTATTGATTATGCATGAGCAGATTTATTTCTAGTTTCAGTACTTTTGACATGAGCAGCTTTATGTGTCTTCTTTTAAAGCATTCAGTTTCTAGTTCTTCCCGTATACATGCACATTCATGTTTTTGTGAGTTAGATAGCGCTTACTAAGCAAATTTTGCTTATAGATTGCATTTCCTCCTACTGCAGATAAAGGAAAAGCTAAAGTATAAGGAAGAAGGCGACAAGATGGTGGGGATGGTGTGTGATGTTGAACTATGGAAGCCTCGGGACTTGGCTAAGAAGTTGTTTAGAGTCCTTCTTTAATGTTATTAGAGAAGTTGAGATTGTTAAAGAGTTGTTTCCTTGTTCTTATATTGCTAAATGAGTCTATTCCGCATTGTTAGTTTGGTTGTTTCCACTGTTGGAGCTTTATTCATTTGCTATTGGTAGAATAGTTTTTTTTTTTTTAGTTGTTGTGTCTTATTACTGCGTGGTTGTGAAGTATATATACCAGCCGCATGTGGCTGATGGTTTATTTTGCATGTATTGATGATTATTGTCACCAGTACTGGGGAGACTCTGCCGAAATTTTTCGATAAGGACTCCTCGTGGTTTCAATCATACCGGTTAAGTAAAGTCAGTAGTTAAGTAACGGTCACCCTTAGAGAGTAGTAGTAGTAGTAAGAAGGGTGGTCGTTACACAAAGGTAGATCTATGATAGTACTACTCGAATCCACTATAGCATCATATATGGCCTATCCAACTACTAATAAGCAAACCAATGTCGAGCACATGCATCAGACACATCTCAATCACATGTAAACATATCACAGACATATGGATACAATTAATCACAAGTATATGTAATCACATATCATATGCATATTCATGACAGGGCCACTCCCGCCCATCCGTCAGTTACCACGACCCAAGTGTGGTCGAGAGGCTGGGATAGTGACAACTGTGTTGGACCCCGTGGTTATTTTGATGTGATCAATCAAGTTAGGTTAGGTCTTGCTTGTTATTTAATCCATGTGTCTAAGTGTGCAGGAGCTTAGGAGCATAGGAAGTCAAGCAGAAGATGCAGCTAGCGAGAAGGACGACACGGGAAGGGAGCCGACGAACTCGGTGTGTCCGAGGGATAAGAGAGTTGCGAAAGAGTACACCGGTGGACGAGAAGAACGTGTGCGGCGTTCGAGGGACGAGAAGCCGAGTCGGAAGCCTACTCGAGGAGAAGGCCGGAAATTGGATTCGGGTGAGCCCTATTTTGGTAGGCCACAATCACCCATGCATTCAAAGCCTCGGAAGAAGAGAACAAGTCAAAAGGAGCTGGAAAAGCTAGCTGGAGGCGCCTTCAACGAATTGCTGAAGGAGCCTGCGCAGACTACAGCCTTGGAGGCGCCTTCATTGCCTTGAAGGTGCCCTCAACCTTGTCCAGGGCACCTTCAAGGCCATTGAAGGCACCTTCAACCCAGTCTAGATGATTATTGCAAGTTCGGATAAAGTTTTATCCATTGACTCGGCTGGAGGCGCCCTCAACGCTCGAGATAGGTTTTCCAAAAGCTATATAAAGGCCCCTGGAGCTAGGAAATTATTCATTCAACTAAGTATTCAATTCCTAGCAACTTGTAAGAGCTTTTAGTGTGTAAAAGGCTTCTTCGCCTTCAGAGAAGGAGACTTTCTTAGTACGCATGTTCAACTGCCGTGGATTAATAACCTTCTTGGTAGTAACGAAGTCAACACGCTGAGTTCCTTCCTCTCTTTTCTGTTAATTGATTTTGTTTTTATTATTGTTGCACTATTTTAGAGTTGAAAGTTTTTGAGGAGGGTATTTTTATTTGCAGGCAATTCACCCCTCCCCTCTTACCGGCCTCGCTGTACCAACAAGTGGTATCAGAGCAAGACCACCTCAAAAGGACTGCCCACTAACTGAAACACAAAGATCAAGACGATGGTCGGAACAAGCATTCAACCCGCGAAATTCAACGGAGACTTCGCTACATGGAAGCGAAGAATGGAGGTATTTTTTAAAACGTATTTTGATATTTTACTCACAATGAAATATGATTTTTCAGTTCCAAAAGATAAAGAAGAGTATCAATGGACGAAAAAGGAGCAAGCCAATTTTGTGGCCAACGGAAAGGCAGAATTTCACCTGCTCAACGTTCTGCCACCCCAGGAGGTAAGTCGGATTGGAAGCTATGACTCCGCCAAAGACCTCGGGGAAAAATTCCTGGAGCTTAACGAAGGCATCTTAGAAGCGAAACTAGCAAGGCACGACTTCCTCTAGACTCAACTGACAAATCTCCGGATGAACTACAACGAAAAGGTAGCGCAACCCCGAACAAGAATTAAGGAGTTGATAACACAACTAAACAACCTCGGAGAATCGGTAACAAACCGAGACTTGATCTGGTACGCGCTCAACGCCTTCCCAAGGTCTCTAGAATGGGCGTCCTTAGTATATGCATACTACATCTCTAAGGACTTTGAGGTAAGTACTTTAGAAAATTTATTTTCTACATTTGAACTTCACGAATCTGGAATTGTAGAGCCTAAACAAGTAGAGAAGCCAAATCTCAATATTGCCCTACAAGCCAAAAAGGATGATCTCGATTCAGAAGCATCGATCGATGAAACTGAAGCAGCGCTATTGGTAAGGAAGTTAAATAAATTTATTAAAACTAACAAATATAGATCGCAGTCAAGAAACCATCAACGCAATAGAAGGATGGTCCGTTGCTAAAACTGCAACGAAGAAGGGCACATCAAGGATGACTGCCCAAAAATAAAGAAAAGGGACAAGGAGAAGTCTCAAAGACCGACGCCCTCAAAGCGAAAGAAATTGAAGGCTACATGGGATGAATCATCATCCTCGGAATCAGAAGTCGAAGCCTTCTCAGGATTAGCACTTATGGCCAACCATCTTTTTGAAGAATCCATCTCGGAGATGAGCATAGATGAAGAGGAAGGATCATCAGAAGAAGAAAGTTGCGATGAAGGGGAGCATCAGAACTAGAGGAAAGTAAGGTATGTTCTCTAACTCCCAAGTAGTCCTTTCAGTTTATTAAAGTGTTCACTAAAGATTTAGTTAAATTAGAAAAGGAAAACAACGATTTAAAACTAAACTTAGCTAAAACATGCCCTCTTGAGATGTACGATAATCTAAAATCAGAAAATGAAACATTGAAAATTGAAATTGAAAAATAATGCAAGCTTAAGTAAATTTCCAAAATCAAAACTTAGAATTTATGAAAAATTAAATTGGTATATTAGAAAATATCAGGGACAACTTAGAAAAGTTCCCAAAAGTTATGTACCCCCTAAGTTCTTAATTAATCCAGTAGGAAGGAACCTATACTGGGTTCCAAAATTGTTTCTAGTTTAATTTGTAAGTTAAACGCTTTCAGCAAGAAAAATTAAATAGTAAATTTTTTTTGAGGTTTTGTCTAAAAAGTGGTTGTTGCTCCAATAACCAAGAAGGCCTAGTGTCTCGCCACTACCTGAAAGTCAATATATTGAAATAAAATGTTTAATTAACTTACTAATAAAGTATTGAAAGTAAATAATGCTTTAAAATGGTTTTCAAAATTTCCTAGATTAGAATTTTTTTTTGTCTTTTAAAATTTTTTCTTGCTTAAATTTTTTTCTCAAAAATATAGATGTTTGCAAAAACTTAAAGGTTTTTTTTTTGAAAATGATTTATTCTAAAAGAGTTGAACTTTTACTTAGAATTTTTTACTTGAAAATTATTACCTCATTTTTTGATGTGATCAAATGAGGAGAGATAGGGTACAAGTTTAGGGGGAGTTAATTTTTTTTAGTGTTGCAAATTCTGTTATTACAATCTTTTGCTTAAAATGTTAGTTAAGTAATTTCTTTAAAATTACTACTTGTCTATTTTTTTCCCTAACTTGAACTTGGGTTGATGCACATCAAAAAAGGGGGAGATTGTTGGACCCCGTGGTTGTTTTAATGTGATCAACCAAGTTAGGTTAGGTCCTACTTGTTATTTGATCCCTGTGTCGAAGTGTACAGAAGCTTAGGAGTGCAGGAAGTCGAGCGGAAGATGCAGCTAGCGAGAAGGACGGCACGGGAAGGGAGCCGAAGGGCTCGGTGCGTCCGAGGGACGAGAGAGCTGCGGAAGAGTACATCGGTGGACGAGAAGAACATGTGCGGCGTTCGAGGGACGAGAAGCTGGGTCTAAAGCCTGCTCGAGGAGAAGGTCAGAAATTGGCTTTGAGTGAGCCCTATTTCGGTTGGCCGTAATCACCCATGCATTCGGAGCCTCGGAAGAAGATAACAAGTCAAAAGGAGCTGGAAAAGCTAGCTGGAGGCGCCTTCAACGAATTGCTGAAGGCGCCTTCATTGCCTTGAAGGCGCCCTCAACCTTGTCCAGGGCGCCTTCAAGGCCATTGAAGGCGCCTTGGACCCAGTCTAGATGACTGTTGCGAGTTCAGATAAAGTTTTATCTGTTGACTTGGCTGGAGGCTCCATCAACCTCGTTGGAGGCGCCCTCAAGGCTCGAGATAGGTTTTCCAGGAGCTATATAAAGACCCCTAGAGCTAGAAAATTATCCATTCAACTAAGTATTCAATTCCTAGCAACTTGTAAGAGCTTTTAGTGTGTAAAAGGCTTCTTCACCTTCAGAGAAGGAGACTTTCTTAGTGTGCCTGTTCAACCGCCTTGGATTAACAACCTTCTTGGTTGTAACCAAGTCAACTTGCTGAGTTCCTTTCTCTCTTTTCTGTTAATTGATTTTGTTTTTATTATTGTTGCACTATTTTATAGTTGAAATTTTTTGAGGAGCGTATTTTTATTTGCAGGCAATTCACCTCTCCCCTCTTGCCCGGCCCCGCTGCACCAACAAGTGATATCAGAGCCAGACCGCCTCAGAAGAACTGATCGTCGACTGAAGCATAAAGATCAAGACGATGGCCGGAACAACCATTCAACCTCCAAAATTCGACAGAGACTTCACTATTTGGAAGCGAAGAATGGAGGTAGTTTTTAAAATGGATTTTGATATTTTACTGATAATGAAATATGATTTTTCAGTTCCAAAAGATAAAGAAGAGTACCAATGGACGAAAAAGGAGCATGCCGATTTCATGGCCAACAGAAAGGCGGAATTTCACCTGCTCAATGTTCTGCCGCCCCCGGAGGTAAGTCGGATCGGAAGCTACGACTCCACCAAAGACCAGTGGGAAAAATTCCTGGAGTTCCACGAAGGCACCTCAGAAGCGAAACTAGCAAGGCGCGACATCCTCCGGACTCAACTGATAGATCACCGGATGAACCACGGCCAAAAGGTAGCACAACTCCAAGCAAGAATTAAGGAGCTGATAACACAATTGAACAACCTCGGAGAATCGGTAACAAACTGAGACTCGATCCGGTATGTGCTCAACGCCTTCCCAAGTTCTCCAGAATGGGCGTCCTTAGTAGATGCATACAACATCTCTAAGGACTTTAAGGTAAGTATTTTAGAAAATTTATTTTCTACATTTGAACTTCACGAATCTTGAATTGCAGAGCCTAAACAAGTAGAGAAGCCAAATCTCAATATTGCCCTACAAGCCGAAAAGGACGATCCCGACTCTGAAACGTCGATCGATGAAACTGAAGCGGTGCTATTGGTAAGGAAGTTAAATAAGTTTATTAAAACTAACAAATTTAGATCGCAGTCAAGAAAGTATAAACGCAATAGAAGGACGGTCCATTGTTACAACTGTAATGAAGAAGGGCACATCAAGGATGACTACCCAAAAATAAAGAAAATGGTCAAGGAGAAGTCTCAAAGACCGACGTCCTCGAAGAGCAAGAGTCTGAAGGCTATCTGGGATGAATCATCATCCTTGGAATCAGAAGCTAAAGCCTTCTCAAGATTATCACTAATGGCCAACCATCTTTTTGAAGAATCCAGCTCGGAGATGAGCATAGATGAAGTGGGAGGATCATCAGAAGAAGAAAGCTGCGACGAAGGGGGAGAATCAAAACTAGAGGAAAGTAAGGTACGTTCTCTAACTCCCAAGCAGTCCTTTCATTTTATTAAAGTGCTGACTAAAGATTTAGTTAAATTAGAAAAGGAAAACAATGATTTAAAACTAAACTTAGCTAAAGGATGTCCTCTTGAGATGTACGATAATCTAAAATCAGAAAATGAAACATTGAAAATTGAAATTAAAAAATTGAAAAATAATGCAAGCTTAAATAAATTTCCAAAATCAAAACTTAGAATTTATGGAAAATTGAATTGGTATATTAGAAAACATCAGGGACAACCTAGAAAAGTTCCTGAAAGCTATGTACCCCTAAGTTCTTAATTAATCTAGTAGGAAGAAACCGATACTAGGTTCCAAAATCGTTTCTACTTTAATTTGTAAGTTAAATGCTTTCAGCAAGAAAAATTAAACAGTTAATTTCTTTTGAGGTTTTGTCTTAGAAAGTGGTTGTTGCTCCACTAACCAAGAAGGTCTAGTGCCTCGCCACTGCCTGGAAGTCATTATAATGAAATAAAATATTTAATTAACTTACTGATAAAGCATTGAAAGTAAATAATATTTTAAAATCATTTTCAAAATTTCCTAAGTTAGAATTTTTTTTGTCATTTGAAATTTTTTCTTGCTTAACTTTTTTTCTCAAAAATATTTATGTTTGCAAAAACTTAAAGTTTTTTTTTTAAATGATTTATTCTAAAAGAGTTGAACTTTTACATAGAATTTTTTACTTGAAAATTATTACTCCATTTTTTGATGTGATCAAATGGGGAGAGATAGGGTACAAGTTTAGGGGGAGTTAAAGGGGAGTTAATTTTTTTTAGTGTTGCAAATTCTGTTATTACAATCTTTTGCTTAAAATGTTAGTTAAGTAATTTCTTTAAAATTACTACTTGTCTATTTTTTTTCCCTAACTTGAACTTGGGTTGATGCACATCAAAAAAGGGGGAGATTGTTGGACCCCGTGGTTGTTTTGATGTGATCAACCAAGTTAGGTTAGGTCCTACTTGTTATTTGATCCCTGTGTCAAAGTGTGTAGAAGCTTAGGAGTGTAGGAAGTCGAGCGGAAGATGCAGCTAGCAAGAAGGACGGCACGGGAAGGGAGCCGAAGGGCTCGGTGCGTCCGAGGGACGAGAGAGCTGCGGAAGAGTACATCGGTGGACGAGAAGAACATGTGCGGTGTTCGAGGGACGAGAAGCTGGGTCTAAAGCCTGCTCGAGGAGAAGGTCAGAAATTGGCTTTGAGTGAGCCCTATTTCGGTTGGCCGTAATCACCCATGCATTCGGAGGCTCAGAAGAAGAGAACAAATCAAAAGGAGCTGGAAAAGCTAGCTGGAGGCGCCTTCAACAAATTGCTAAAGGCGCCTGCGCAGACTGCAGGCTTGGAGGCACCTTCATTGCCTTGAAGGTGCCCTCAACCTTGTCCAGGGCGCCTTCAAAGCCATTGAAGGCGCCTTCGACCTAGTCTAGATGACTGTTGCAAGTTCAGATAAAGTTTTATCCGTTGACTTGGCTGGAGGCGCACTCAACCTCATTGGAGGTGCCCTCAAGGCTCGAGATAGGTTTTTTCTAGAAGCTATATAAAGGCTCCTGGAGCTAGAAAATTATTCATTCAACTAAGTATTCAATTCCTAGTAACTTGTAAGAGCTTTTAGTGTGTAAAAGGCTTCTCCGCCTTCAGAGAAGGAGACTTTCTTAGTGCGTCTGTTCAACCGCCTTGGATTAACAACCTTCTTGGTTGTAACCAAGTCAACTCGCTGAGTTCCTTTCTCTCTTTTCTGTTAATTGATTTTGTTTTTATTATTGTTGCACTATTTTAGAGTTGAAAGTTTATAATTTTTATGGAGGGTATTTTTATTTGCAGGCAATTCACCCCTCCCCTCTTGTTGGCCCCGCTGCACCAACAAGTGGTATCAGAGTCAGACTGCCTCAGAGGACTGACCGCCGACTAAAGCACAAAGATCAAGACGATGGTCGGAACAAATATTCAACCCCCGAAATTCGACGGAGACTTCGCTACATCGAACCGAAGAATGGAGGTATTTTTTAAAATAGATTTCGATATTTTACTCACAATGAAATATGGTTTTTCAGTTCCAAAAGATAAAGAAGAGTACCTATGGACGAAATAGGAGCAAGCCGATTTTGAGGCCAACGGAAAGGTAGAATTTCACCTGCTCAACGTTCTGCCGCCCCAGGAGGTAAGTCAGATCGGAAGCTACGACTCTACTAAAGACCTCTAGGAAAAAATTCCTGGAGCTCCACGAAGGCACTTCAGAAGTGAAACTAGCAAGGCGCGACTTCCTCCGGACTCAACTGACAAATCTCCGGATGAACCATGGTGAAAAGAAAACGCAACTCCAAGAAAGAATTAAGGAGCTGATAACACAACTGAACAACTTTGGAGAATCAGTAACAAACTGAGACTCGATCCGGTACGCGCTCAACGCCTTCCCAAGGTCTCCAGAATGGGCGTCCTTAGTAGATGCATACTTCATCTCTAAGGAATTTGAGGTAAGTACTTTAGAAAATTTATTTTCTACATTTAAACTTCACGAATCTCAAGTTGCAGAGCCTAAACAAGTAGAGAAATCAAATCTCAATATTGCCCTACAAGACAAAAAGGGCGATACCGACTTTGAAGCGTCGATCGATGAAACTGAAGCTGTGCTATTGGTAAGTAAGTTAAATAAGTTTATTAAAACTAACAAATTTAGATCGCAGTCAAAAAAGCATCAACGCAATAAAAGGATGGTTCGTTGCTAAAACTGCAACGAAGAAGGGCACATCAAGGATGGCTGCCCAAAAATAAAGAAAGGGACAAGGACAAGTCTCAAAAACCGACGTCCTCGAAGCACAAGAGTCTGAAGGCTACATGGGATGAATCATCATCCTTGGAATCAGAAGTCAAAGCCTTCTTAGGATTAGCATTGATGATCAACCATCTTTTGAAGAATCCAGCTCGGAGATGAGCATAGATGAAGGGGGAGGATCATCAGAAGAAGAAAGCTGCGATGAAGGGGAGCATCATAACTAGAGGAAAGTAAGGTATGTTCTCTAACTCCCAAGCAGTCCTTTCAGTTTATTAAAGTGCTCAGTAAAGATTTAATTAAATTAGAAAAGGAAAACAATGATTTAAAACTAAACTTAGCTAATGCATGTCCTCTTGAGATGTACGATAATCAAAAATCAGAAAATGAAACATTGAAAATTGAAATTGAAAATTTAAAAAATAATGCAAGCTTAAATAAATTTCCAAAATCCAAACTTAGAATTTATGGAAAATTGAATTGATATATTAGAAAACATCAGGGACAACTTAGAAAAGTTTTCAAAAGTTATGTTCTCCCTAAGTTCTTAATTAATCCAGTAGGAAGGAACCTATACTAGGTTCCAAAATCATTTCTAGTTTAATTTCTAAGTTAAACGCTTTCAGTAAAAAAATTAAACAGTTAATTTCTTTTAAGGTTTTGTCGAAGAAATTGGTTGTTGCTCCAATAACCAAGTAAGCCTAGTGCCTCGCCACTGCCTGGAAGTCAATATATTGAAATAAAATGTTTAATTAACTTACTGATAAAGCATTGAAAGTAAATAATGCTTTAACATGGTTTTCAAAATTTCCTAAGTTAGAAATTTTTTTGTCTTTTAAAATTTTTTCTTGCTTAAATTTTTTTCTCAAAAATATTTATGTTTGCAAAAACTTAAAATTTTTTTTTAAATGATTTATTCTAAAAGAGTTGAACTTTTACTTAAAATTTTTTACTTGAAAATTATTACCCTATTTTTTTGATGTGATCAAAGGGGGAGAGATAGGGTACATGTTTAGGGGGAGCTAAAGGGGAGTTAATTTTTTTTAGTGTTGCAAATTCTGTTATTGCAATCTTTTGCTTAAAATATTAGTTTAGTAATTTCTTTAAAATTACTACTTGTCTGTTTTTTTCCCTAACTTGAACTTGGGTTGATGCACATCAAAAATGGGGAGATTGTTGGACCCCATGGTTGATTTGATGTGATCAACCAACTTAGGTTAGGTCTTGCATGTTATTTGATCCCTGTGTCTAAATGTACAGGAGCTTAGGACCGTAGGAAGTCGAGCGGAAGATGCAGCTAGCGAGAAGGACGACACGGGAAGGGAGCCGACGAGCTTGGTGTGTCCGAGGGACGAGAGAGCTACGGAAGAGTACATCGGTGGATGAGAAGATCGTTCGCGGTGTTCGAGAGACGAGAAGTTGGGTCGGAAGCCTACTCGAGGAGAATGCCAGAAATTGGATTCGGGTGAGCCATATTTCAGTTGGCCACAATCACCCATGCATTTGAAGCCTCGGCAGAAGAGAACAAGTCAAAAGGAGCTGGAAAAACTAGCTGGAGGCGCCTTCAACGAATTGCTAAAGGCGCCTGCACAGACTCAGTCTTGGAGGTGCCTTCATTGCCTTGAAGGCGCCCTCAACTTTGTCCAGGGCACCTTCAAGGCCATTAATGGCGCCTTTGACCCAGTCTAGATGACTGTTGCGAGTTCGGATAAAGTTTTATCCGTTGACTCGGCTGGAGGTGCCATCAACCTCGTTGGAGGCACCAACAACCTCGTTGGAGGCGCCCTTAAGGCTCGACATAGGTTTTCCAGGAGCTATATAAAGGCCCCTGGAGCTAGGAAATTATTCATTCAACTAAGTATTCAATTCCTAGCAACTTGTAAGAGTTTTTAGTGTGTAAAAGGCTTCTCCGCCTCCAGAGAAGGAGACTTTCTTAGTGCGCTTGTTCAACCGTCTTAGATTAACAAGCTTCTTGGTTATAACCAAGTCAACTCGCTGAGTTCCTTTCTCTCTTTTTTGTTAATTGATTTTGTTTTTATTATTGTTGCACTATTTTAGAGTTGAAAGTTTTTGAGGAGGGTATTTTTATTTGCAGGCAATTCACCCCTCCCCTCTTGCCGGCCCTACTGCACCAACAAGTGGTATCAGAGCCAGACCGTCTCAGAAGGACTGACCGCCGACTGAAGCACAAAGATCAAGACGATGGCCAGAATAAGTATTCAACCCCCGAAATTCAACAGAGACTTTGCTACATGGAAGCGAAGAATGGAGGTATTTTTTAAAATGAATTTCGATATTTTACTGACAATGAAATATGGTTTTTCAGTTCCAAAAGATAAAGAAGAGTATCAATGGACGAAAAAGGAGCAAACTGATTTCGTGGCCAACGGAAAGGCAGAATTTCTCCTGCCGAACATTCTACTGCCCCAGGAGGTAAGTAGGATCGAAAGCTACGACTCCGCCAAAGACCTCTGGGAAAAATTCCTGGAGCTCCACGAATGCACCTCAGAAGTGAAACTAGCATGGCATGACATTGTCCGAACTCAACCGACAAATCTCTAGATGAACCACGGTGAAAAGGTAGCGCAACTCCATGCAAGAATTAAGGAACTGATAACATAACTGAACAACCTCGAAGAATCGGTAACAAACGGAGACTCAATCCGGTACGCACTCAACGCCTTCCCAAGGTCTCCAGAATGGGTGCCCTTAGTAGATGTGTAACGACCCAATTTTCCCTATTTCAAGTTCTAAAAGTCCATAAAAATATTTGGAAATACTTTTAAAATATTCTAGAGATTTTTAGGAATTTTTAGAGTATTTTTACGTAATTTTTGGAGGTCGTTTAGTAGGGTTACAAAAAGAAAGAAGTTAAAAAAAACGTTAAAGGTGAGATTCGAACCCACGACCTCGGGTCGGACTTACCCAAGCAAAACCGGCCCAACCAGCTGAGCTACACGTTTTTGTTAACCTTATATGGTGAGAACTAAGTTTATAGCATAGTTAATGATTAGGGAATAAATTGGGAAAAAGCGCGCGGCTGAGGGATTGAAGCCGAGACCTTTGACTTGGTTAAAACTCGGTTGACCAACTGTGCCAGCGAGTTTTGTTAATTAAGGAAGGAATGGATTATATTTAAGGTATAGTAATTAATAAAAATTTTAGTTATAAGAAAAGGGTTAAGTATTTTCCCGAGCCCTAAAATTCTTTCTCCCTCTCGTGTGCTCGCGACGGTGCCGTTCTTCTTCTCGGGCGGAATCGTGGCGGCGAGTGAACACGTCTCCGGCGGCCAGCGAGGTTGTTTTTCCGAGGGGTTTTCTTCACTTCTCGTCAAGGAGAAGCTTTGAGCACGAAGAGGAGCCGAGACCTTCAAGCTCTACCCGAAACCCTAGGGTTTTCCTCTCCGTCGGTTGTAAGTGCAAGAACAAGGGGTGAGTTGCTTCTCACCTGCAGTAGGAGTAGTTCCGATCCGCGATTTTGCCTTCTTCATTTCCTTGCCAAGCTTGAACAATCCTCCTTGTGGCATTGGTTTAGAGTTTTCTCTTGTTGTTTTTGGAGTTCTGCCGTGAGGTTCAAACGGGTTGTGTAGATCTGGTAGTAGAAGCATACATGCCTATGTTTCCAGGGGATATGTTCTGGTATTTTTGTTCTATAATGAGAAGCACTGTAATTCACATTTTTTGTTCTAGAGTATTAGTTCTTGGGTATTTTAGTTCTTCGCTGTAGCATATTTGATTAACATGTGTTTTAGTTTCATTAGGGGAATTTTGCTTGCCTTCTTGCTGATCAGTTGATAGCAATTTATCCTATTAGCAACACGTTGGTATTCCTTTGGTATCTACAGCAGGCATGAACAACCATTTGGAGCTGAGAATGATCCCTTTTGAAGCTTACCGTTAAGTTCTGTTGTGCATATTCATGGGCAAGAATAGCCACCAATTCATAGTAGTTTAGATCCTTTTTGTGTTGAGTTAGTAAGCATGATATTCTGTTAATTCTATGTAGCGATGATTCCCTTATTTTCTAGATTCCTTTGTTATTAGAATAACATGAGCAAATTTTCAGTTTAAGTAGCATTTTAGTTAGATGTTCCTTTGCAATTAACTAGCACGAACAACAATATTGTACATTACAAGTTTGATTTTCTTGCTGGTTTACTAATCATGAACTAGACAACTTGTATGAAAGTAAGCAGTTTAGGCTTCTTTAAGTTCCAGCAAGTTAAATCTTTTGTTATCATGCTAGTATTCAGTTTTAAGATCTTATTTTTGGTCATTTAATGTTAAGCAGGCAGAATTAGATTTTCCTTGCTATTACACAAGCATGTTAAACTCTTCTAGAAGATTATGGGAAGCAATAAGTAAGAAAAGACCAAGATCTTAAACCTGATCCTAAATTCCAGCATTTGAGGATTAGCAGCACACAAGGTGCTTGCAGAAGTGCCAAGGCATTTTATATTAGAAGAGCTGAAAGAATAACAAGTATAAGGAAGTAATAGTTAAGAAGAAAAGAAGTATTTTACTTTTTAATGGCATGTACCGGACACAAGGTCCATTGGGTGGGCTCCTAGATCGCCCCTAGGCACAAGATCGCCTAGAAGTACCTTAGTAGTTTCGGGATTAGCTACCTCGACTCTTACTAAGGATGCGCGCAAATTGGTACAATGCCGGGCCCAAAAGAAGTTTATTATTATTTTGAAGTATTAAAGTATAAGTTTTGAAACAAATGAAACGAGCTTCAAATCTGTCTAGAATTAGAAAGTTAGTTTCTTGTTATTCGAAGCATGCAGTAGTAGTTTCAATTGTTTCCTTGCTACTAGATTATTCAGCATGTTTAGCTTTACATGTTTAGTAGTTTTACATGTTTAGTAGCTTTACATGTTTAGTAGTTTTACATGTTTAGTAGCTTTACATGTTTAGTAGTTTTACATGTTTAGTATGCTTCTTTTATAGTTTTATTCTTATGAGCATGATTAGCTATACATGTTTAGTATTTCAGTTAGCATGATTCCTTTGCTATATATGAGCATGAGTAGTTTTATATGTTAACATTCAGTTTTAGCATGTTTTTATTTATATTCATGCATATCGAGTTTTTGTGAGTAGATAGCGCTCACTAAGCTTTATGCTTATAGACTGCATTTCCTCCTACTGCAGATAAAGGGAAAGAAAAGATACAGTGAAGGAAGGCGACAAGGAGATGCAAGAGGAGTGTGTGATGTGTGGACTATGGAGGTCCTTGGGACTTAGCTAAGGAATTCATTTAGTTTAAGAATGTGATTAGTTTGATTTCTTATTAAGTTGATAAGAAAAGGATGTAGTAAGAAGTTATGTTTTCGGTTTTTCATTACCTGCATGATTTGAATTATTAAGCTGCGTGGTTGTGGTTAGTTTTCATTTCTTATTAAACTGCGTAGTTGATTAAAATATATTTCCAGCCGCCTGTGGCTGAGTATATTATGCTTGTATTATGGAAAATGGTCACCGGTACAGGGGAGATTCTGTCGAAATTTTTCGGTAGGGTTTTCCTAGAGATTTTTAATAAACCGGTTAAGTAGAGTTAGTAGATAAGTAACGGTCACTCTTAGAGAGTAGTAGTAGTAGTACGAAGGGTGGTCGTTACAGTTGATATCAGAGCAGTGTTCCATTCTCCAGCATCACACACACATCAGCATCATCCTTGCCGTCTACAAGTAAGAAAGTATTTAAATACTTTCTTTATTCTGCTTTCCTTATTATTAACTGCTGTATAGAGTATTTGTTTTTGAATGTTTAAGTAAGATAGAAGATTTTATTTTCTCTTTTCTATATTCATATATAAGTATGATTAGAAGGGTTAGAGAAGCTATCATGCCTTTTCCTCTGCATAATTAGAGGTCAAGAAGAGGACGTCCCCGTATCGTTTTTACTGAGGACCAAGTTCAGGAGAACGAAGAGCCCAGAACCCCTGGGTCTATTCTCTCTGAAGTTGTTGCTCAACTTCAGAGACAAGTAGCGAGCAACAACAAGTGATTGCCAATTTAATGGCCAATCAGAAGCCAGCTCCTTCCACTCCCCCGACCATTAATGTGGAGACCCCAGTGGTGACTGAAGTCCCATCAGCTGCCCTGGAAGTCACCACAACATCTAAAAGACAAGAAGCATATCTCATCCAGTGGCTGAAGCTGAAACCAGAAAGCTTCTCAGGAACGACTGAGCCCTGGGATGCCCAAGCTTGGTTCAAGACATTTGAGAGCACAATGGAGCTTCTTGACTGACCAGAAGTCGAGAAGGTTGATACCATTAAGTGTGCCTCTTTCTGCCTATCTGGAGATGCTTGTATGTAGTGGGAGCGAGTTAAGAGTAAGAGAACAGTCAACCAGATGAACTGGGTTGACTTTGAGATAGAGTTTTACTAAGAGTTCTTCCGCCAACGGATCACCAATAAACATTATGAGGAGTTTATAGAATTTAGACAAAGTGACCTACCAGTAGAAGAAGCGGTTAAAAGATTTAACAGGTTAGCTCACCTTTGCCTAGAGTTAGTAAGTACAGTGAAAGAATGAGTCAGACTGATGCTCCTAATGCTGAGACCAGAAATAACACCTAATGTGAGTAGTGAAACTCACCGACCATAGATTGGTGAAGAGCTGGTTAGCAGGGCATTAGTGAGCACTATCTGAACAACAACAAGGCACAACAAACGCAACACAAGCCAGTCAAGATAGAAGAAAAGACAGGGGGAAAACAGAGAACCCAAACAAGTAATCAGAACTGGAAGGACAAAGATAACAAGAAAGACCCATGCAGGAAGATGTTCGGGTAGTCTGTGAGTATCCAGAAGTATTTTCCAGAAGGGCTACCTGGACTATCTCCCAACAGAGAAGTGGAGCCAATTTCAAAAGCTCTGTACCAAATTTATCTAGCAGAGCTAAAAGAGTTATAAGAACAATTTCAGGAGTTACTTGACAAGGGTTTCATCCGCCTAGTCATTCACCCCGGGAAACTCCAGAGTTGTTCGTTAAGAAGAAAGACGGATCCATGCTAATGTACATAGATTTTAGAGCGCTGAGCAAAGTAGCAGTTAGGGACAAGTACCCTCATTTCAGAATAGATGATTTATATGATCAGCAAAAAAAAAAGGGGCAATAGTGTTCTCTAAAATAGACCTGTGCTCTGGGTATCATCAGTTGGAAGTGAAAGAAAGTGATACACCCAGAACAGTTTCCAGGACCAGATCTGGACACTACGAGTTTGTAGTCATGCCTTTTGGTGTGACTAATGCACCTGCAGTCTTCATGGACTTGATGAATAGAGTGTTCAGAGAATACCTTGACAAGTTTGTCATTGTGTTCATCGACGACATTCTAGTCTATTTCCAGAACCCCAGAGGAGCATGACACGCACTTGAGAATAGTTCTACAGACCCTTCAACAAAAGCAGCTCTATGCTAAATTCTCAAAGGGCGAATTCTGGTTGGAGCAGGTGGCGTTTCTAGGTCACATCGTTTCTAAAGAAGGCATTCAAGTGGATCCAGCCAAAGTAGAAGCGGTCAGCAATTGGAAGAGACCCAAGAACGCCAGGGAGATCAGAAGCTTCCTTGGTTTAGCTGGGTACTACAGGAAATTCGTGGAAGACTTTTCCAGAATAGCCTCTCTACTTACAGCCCTCATCAGAAAGAACAAGAAGTTTGAATGGTCAGATAAATGTGAGCAGAGTTTTCAAGAGTTGAAGAAGAGGTTGACCAGTGCTCCCATTCCGACAGTTCCAGAGAGTGACAAGAGTTTTGACATCTACAGTGATGCTTCCAAGATGGGCCTAGGAGTTGTACTCATGCAGGAAGGAAAAGTGATAGCTTATGCTTCCAGACAACTCAAAGATTATGAAAAGAACTACCCCACTCATGATCTTGAGCTGGCAGCTGTGGTCTTTGCACTAAAACTCTGGCGACATTATTTGTATGGCGTTCAGTGCAGAATTTTCACAGACCATCAGAGTCTTAAGTACTTTTTTCACTCAAAAGGACTTAAACATGAGGCAGCGTAGGTGGCTAGAGTTGGCCAAAGATTATGACTGTGAAATCCTCTACCACCCAGGCAAAGCTAATAAAGTGGCAGATGCACTAAGCAGAAAATCAAGTGCATCCCTGATGTCTTTGTCATCATTAGCCCTACCACTACAGAAGGAGTTGTCAGATTTTGGTATAGAAATTATTTATGGGCAACTCTCTGTATTGACCTTAGAGTCAACCCTGCTTGAGGATATACAGAGAAAGCAAAGTGAAGATCCTGATATCCAAAAGATCAAGCAAGGGATACAAGAAGAAGGAAATTCGGAGTTTCGAGTATCAGACAGTGGAATTCTTTATCAGGGGAGCCGCCTTTGTGTCCCCAATGATGAAGAGCTGAGAAAGAAAATTTTAGAAGAAGCTCATAGTACACCTTATTCCATGCATCCTGGTTCTACCAAGATGTATCAAGACGTGAAACAGAGATTCTGGTGGTTTGGACTCAAAAGAGATGTTGCTAAATATGTCAGTACCTGCCTGACATGTCAGAGAGTCAAAGCAGAGCACCAGAGACCAGGAGGAGTCTTGCAACCTCTTCCAATACTAGAATAGAAGTGGGAAGACATATCCATGGACTTTATAACAGGTCTTCCAAGAACCACAAATGGATATGATGCGATATGGGTAATAGTGGACAGATTGACCAAGTCTTCTCATTTTCTAGCCATCAAGGTGTCCCACTCCATAGAGCAGTTGGCACAGTTGTATGTTAAAGAGGTGATCAGACTTCACGGAGTTCCTAAATCTATTATTTCTGATAGAGATGGGCGCTTCACCTCTCACTTCTGGGAGTGTGTACAGACTGCACTAGGCACCAAACTCAAGTTCAGCACAGCCTTCCATCCTCAGACTGATGGACAAACAGAGCAAGTAAACCAGATTCTAGAAGATATGCTCAGAACTTGTGCACTAGATTTCAAAGGAAGTTGGTGCAAGTATCTATGCTTAGTTGAATTTGTCCACAACAATAGCTATCAAGCCACTATCAAGATGGCACCTTATGAGGCGTTGTATGACAGGAAGTGCAGATCACCCATTTACTGGCAAGAAGCAGGTGAAAGAAGAGAGATGGAAGTGGAACTGGGCATTCAGACAGAGCTGATAGATGAGACTACTCAGGCTATTCAGAAGATCAGACAGAGAATTGAGACTGCCCAGAGTAGACAGAAGAGTTATGCTGACACACGTCGTAGGCCACTTGAATTCCAAGTAGGCGATTCAGTTTTTCTCAAGGTTGCTCCTATGAAGGGAGTGATGAGATTTGGCAAGAAGGGCAAATTAAGTCCTCGTTATGTAGGACCTTACCTGATCACAGAAAGGATTGGGAAAGTAGCTTACAAGCTGGATTTACCACAGGACATGTCAGCAATACATAATGTATTTCATGTCTCTCTGCTAAAGAAGTGTCTCCACGACCCTAACCAAGTGATTCAGCCTCAGTCAGTGCAGATCCAAGAGGATCTTAGTTATGAGAGAAGACCTACACAAATAGTGGACAGAGCAGTCAAGAAACTAAGAAATAAAGAAGTGTCACTAGTGAAGGTTATCTGGCCGAACCAGAAGCACGAGGAAGTCACTTGGGAGCGGGAGGACAGTATGAGAGAGAAATATCCAGAGCTATTCTAAGTTCGAGGACGAACTTTTTATAAGGTATGGGGAATTGTAACGACCCAATTTTCCCTATTTCAAGTTCTAAAAGTCCATAAAAATATTTGGAAATACTTTTAAAATATTCTAGAGATTTTTAGGAATTTTTAGAGTATTTTTACGTAATTTTTGGAGGTCGTTTAGTAGGGTTACAAAAAGAAAGAAGTTAAAAAAAACGTTGAAGGTGAGATTCGAACCCATGACCTCGGGTCGGACTGACCCAAGCAAAACCAGCCCAACCAGATGAGCTACACGGTTTTGTTAACCTTATATGGTGAGAACTAAGTTTATAGCATAGTTAATGATTAGGGAATAAATTTGGAAAAAGCGCGCGACTGAGGGATTGAAGCCGAGACCTTTGACTTGGTTAAAACTCGGTTGACCAACTGTGCCAGTGAGTTTTGTTAATTAAGGAAGGAATGGATTATATTTAAGGTATAGTAATTAATAAAAATTTTAGTTATAAGAAAAGGGTTAAGTATTTTCCCGAGCCCTAAAATTCTTTCTCCCTCTCGTGTGCTCGCGACGGTGCTGTTCTTCTTCTCGGGCGGAATCGTGGCGGCGAGTGAACATGTCTCCGGCGGCCAGCGAGGTTGTTTTTCCGAGGGGTTTTCTTCACTTCTCGTCAAGGAGAAGCTTTGAGCACGAAGAGGAGCCGAGACCTTCAAGCTCTACCCGAAACCCTAGGGTTTTCCTCTCCGTCGGTTGTAAGTGCAAGAACAAGGGGTGAGTTGCTTCTCACCTGCAGTAGGAGTAGTTCCGATCCGCGATTTTGCCTTCTTCATTTCCTTGCCGAGCTTGAACAATCCTCCTTGTGGCATTGGTTTAGAGTTTTCTCTTGTTGTTTTTGGAGTTCTGCCGTGAGGTTCAAAAGGGTTGTGTAGATCTGGTAGTAGAAGCATACATGCCTATGTTTCCAGGGGATCTGTTCTGGTATTTTTGTTCTATAATGAGAAGCACTGTAATTCACATTTTTTGTTCTAGAGTATTAGTTCTTGGGTATTTTAGTTCTTCGCTGTAGCATATTTGATTAACATGTGTTTTAGTTTCATTAGGGGAATTTTGCTTGCCTTCTTGCTGATCAGTTGATAGCAATTTATCCTATTAGCAACACGTTGGTATTCCTTTGGTATCTGTAGCAGGCATAAACAGCCATTTGGAGCTGAGAATGATCCCTTTTGAAGCTTACCGTTAAGTTCTGTTGTGCATATTCATGGGCAAGAACAGCCACCAATTCATAGTAGTTTAGATCCTTTTTGTGTTGAGTTAGTAAGCATGATATTCTGTTAATTCCATGTAGCGATGATTCCCTTATTTTCTAGATTCCTTTGTTATTAGAATAACATGAGCAAATTTTCAGTTTAAGTAGCATTTTAGTTAGATGTTCCTTTGCAATTAACTAGCACGAACAGCAATATTGTACATTACAAGTTTGATTTTCTTGCTGGTTTACTAATCATGAACTAGACAACTTGTATGAAAGTAAGCAGTTTAGGCTTCTTTAAGTTCCAGCAAGTTAAATCTTTTGTTATCATGCTAGTATTCAGTTTTAAGATCTTATTTTTGGTCATTTAATGTTAAGCAGGCAGAATTAGATTTTCCTTGCTATTACACAAGCATGTTAAACTCTTCTAGAAGATTATGGGAAGCAATAAGTAAGAAAAGACCAAGATCTTAAACCTGATCCTAAATTCCAGCATTTGAGGATTAGCAGCACACAAGGTGCTTGCAGAAGTGCCAAGGCATTTTATATTAGAAGAGCTGAAAGAATAACAAGTATAAGGAAGTAATAGTTAAGAAGAAAAGAAGTATTTTACTTTTTAATGGCATGTACCGGACACAAGGTCCATTGGGTGGGCTCCTAGATCGCCCCTAGGCACAAGATCGCCTAGAAGTACCTTAGTAGTTTCGGGATTAGCTACCTCGACTCTTACTAAGGATGCGCGCAAATTGGTACAATGCCGGGCCCAAAAGAAGTTTATTATTATTTTGAAGTATTAAAGTATAAGTTTTGAAACAAATGAAACGAGCTTCAAATCTGTCTAGAATTAGAAAGTTAGTTTCTTGTTATTCGAAGCATGCAGTAGTAGTTTCAATTGTTTCCTTGCTACTAGATTATTCAGCATGTTTAGCTTTACATGTTTAGTAGTTTTACATGTTTAGTAGCTTTACATGTTTAGTAGTTTTACATGTTTAGTATGCTTCTTTTATAGTTTTATTCTTATGAGCATGATTAGCTATACATGTTTAGTATTTCAGTTAGCATGATTCCTTTGCTATATATGAGCATGAGTAGTTTTATATGTTAACATTCAGTTTTAGCATGTTTTTATTTATATTCATGCATATCGAGTTTTTGTGAGTAGATAGCGCTCACTAAGCTTTATGCTTATAGACTGCATTTCCTCCTACTGCAGATAAAGGGAAAGAAAAGATACAGTGAAGGAAGGCGACAAGGAGATGCAAGAGGAGTGTGTGATGTGTGGACTATGGAGGTCCTTGGGACTTAGTTAAGGAATTCATTTAGTTTAAGAATGTGATTAGTTTGATTTCTTATTAAGTTGATAAGAAAAGGATGTAGTAAGAAGTTACGTTTTCAGTTTTTCATTACCTGCATGATTTGAATTATTAAACTGCGTGGTTGTGGTTAGTTTTCATTTCTTATTAAACTGCGTAGTTGATTGAAATATATTTCCAACCGCCTGTGGCTGAGTATATTATGCTTGTATTATGGAAAATGGTCACCGGTACAGGGGAGATTCTGTCGAAATTTTTCGGTAGGGTTTTCCTAGAGATTTTTAATAAATCGGTTAAGTAGAGTTAGTAGATAAGTAACGGTCACTCTTAGAGAGTAGTAGTAGTAGTAAGAAGGGTGGTCGTTACAAGATGCATACTACATCTCTAAGGACTTTGAGGTAAGTACTTTAGAAAATTTATTTTCTACATTTGAACTTCACGAATCTCGAATTGCAGAGCCTAAACAAGTAGAGAAGCCAAATCTCAATATTGCCCTATAAGCCGAAAAGGATGATCCCAACTCTGAAGCGTCGATCGATGAAACTGAAGCGGCGCTATTGGTAAGGAAGTTAAATAAGTTTATTAAAATTAACAAATTTAGATCATAGTCAAGAAAGCATCAACGCAATAGAAGGACAGTCCGTTGCTACAACTGTAACGAAGAAGGGAACATCAAGGTTGGATGCCCAAAAATAAAGGGAATGGACAAGGAGAAGTCTAAAAGACTGACGTCCTCGAAGCACTAGAGTCTAAAGACTACATGGGATGAATCATCATCCTTGGAATCAGAAGTTGAAGCCTTCTCAAGATTAGCACTGATGGCCAACCATCTTTTTGAAGAATCCAGCTCAGAGATGACCATAGATGAAGGGGGAGGATCATCAAAAGAAGAAAGCTGTGATGAACGAGGAGCATCAGAACTAGAGGAAAGTAAGGTACGTTCTCTAACTCCCAAGCAGTCCTTTCAGTTTATTAAAGTGCTCACTAAAGATTTAGTTAAATTAGAAATGGAAAACAACGATTTAAAACTAAACTTAGCTAAAGCATGTCCTCTTGAGATGTACGATAATCTAAAATCAGAAAATGAAACATTGAAAATTGAAATTGAAAAATTGAAAAATAATGCAAGCTTAAATAAATTTCCAAAATCAAAACTTAGAATTTGTGGAAAATTGAATTGGTATATTAGAAAACATCAGGGATAACTTAGAAAAGTTTTCAAAAGTTATGTTCCCCCTAAATTCTTAATTAATATAATAGGAAGGAACCTATACTAGGTTCCAAAATCATTTCTAGTTTAATTTGTAAGTTAAACACTTTCAGCAAGAAAAATTAAACAGTTAATTTCGTTTGAGGTTTTGTCTAAGAAAATGGTTGTTGCTCCAATAACCAAGTAGGCATAGTGCCTCGCCACTGCCTGGAAGTCAATATATTGAAATAAAATGTTTAATTAACTTACTGATAAATCATTGAAAGTAAATAATGCTTTAAAATGGTTTTCAAAATTTCCTAAGTTAGAATTTTTTTTGTCTTTTAAAATTTTTTCTTGCTTAAATTTTTTTCTCAAAAATATTTATGTTTGCAAAAACTTAAAATTTTTTTTTAATGATTTATTCTAAAAGAGTTGAACTTTTACTTAGAATTTTTTACTTGAAAATTATTACCCCATTTTTTTGATGTGATCAAAGGGGGAGAGATAGGGTACAAGTTTAGGGGGAGTTAAAGGGGAGTTAATTTTTTTTAGTGTTGCAAATTCTGTTATTGCAATCTTTTGCTTAAAATGTTAGTTTAGTAATTTCTTTAAAATTACTACTTGTCTTATTTTTTCTCTAACTTGAACTTGGGTTGATGCACATCAAAAAGGGGGAGATTATTGGATCCCGTGGTTGTTTTTATGTGATCAACCAAGTTAGGTTATGTCCTGCTTGTTATTTGATCCCTGTGTCTAAGTGTGCAGGAGCTTAGGAGCGCAGGAAGTCGAGCGGAAGACGCAGCTAGTGAGAAGGACGGCATGGGAAGGGAGCCGATGGGCTCGATGCGTCCGAGGGATAAGAGAGCTGCGGAAGAGTACACCGGTGGACGAGAAGAACATGCGCGGCGTTCGAGGGATGAGAAGCCGGGTCAGAAGCCTGCTCGAGGAGAAGGCCGGAAATTGGATTCGGGTGAGCCCTATTTCAGTTGGCCGCAATCACGCATGCATTCGAAGCCTCGGAAGAAGAGAACAAGTTAAAAGGAACTGGAAAAGTTAGCTGGAGGTGCCCTCAACGAATTGCTGAAGGCGCCTGTGTAGACTGCACTCTTAGAGGCGCCTTCCTTGCCTTGAAGGCACCCTTAACCTTTTCCAGGGCGCCTTCAAGGCCATTGAAGCCACCTTCAACCCAGTCTAGATGACTGTTGTGAATTCGTATAAAGTTTTATCCGTTGACTCGGCTGGAGGCGCCCTCAACCTCGTTGGAGGCACCCTTAAGGCTCGAGATAGGTTTTTTAGGAGCTATATAAAGGCTCTTGGAGCTAGGAAATTATTCATTCAACTAAGTATTCAATTCCTAGCAACTTGTAAGAGCTTTTAGTGTGTAAAAGGCTTCTCCACCTTCAGAGAAGGAGACTTTCTTAGTGCGCCTGTTCAACCACCTTGAATTAATAACCTTCTTGGTTGTAACCAAGTCAACTCGCTGAGTTCCTTTCTCTCTTTTCTGTTAATTGATTTTGTTTTTATTATTGTTGCACTATTTTAGAGTTGAAAGTTTTTGAGGAGGGTATTTTTATTTGTAGGCAATTCACCCCTCCCCTCTTGCCGGCCCCGCTGCACCAACAAATTGTATGACACTACCAACAACCACTACTCCTAAGTGGTGTGAGTGGATAGTTTTCATAGTAGCTAACTAGCTACATAGCAATAGAGTCCCTGCTGCTTTCAACTCCAACTACTACTATCCCTGAGTGAAGCGAGATGGGCACGACAGGACAAACTACACTCACTCTATGCACACTACCCCGAGCGGCCGAGTGACCAACAATGATGGATGACTCTCTCAACCACAAGGGAGACATAGTCGTCGGCATGCATGCAATGTTATGATTAGTAAGATGCAAATAATCATCACCACAGATATAGCAAATAACTATATCATTGTAAAATCAGCATGTCTAACAGAGTACATGCATACATAGCAATTAATATAAATAAACAAGATATCTAGTATCTACTAAATATCATAGATAGAAATAAGAGACTATATAGATATAGAGTCGATCATCCCAAAGATCAAGTAGGGTAGGTATCAAACTCATGAGATAAATGCGAATAGAGTCAAGATAAAAACAGCAAACTATCTAAACATAGCTTAGGCACTAAAGTCAAAGCACTAAAGAAACAAGTCAAGAAATACTCACCTCGAAAGTAGCTCATGTCAAAATAAATCCCACAACAAGATGCCCATCTTAAAATCAGAGTCCTACATCAAAATGTGTTAGTTAGCTAATTTTATATGAATTAAATAGCTAAATCAAATTCCTAAACTAATTAAGGTAACCCTAATTGAACATAATTATTAATTAAGTTTAATTAATGATTAGTTTCCTTTAATCATGTTCATGGATCAAATTAAGGTCACCCCTATTATCAACCATAGCTATCCCATCTTATTAGATACTACAACACAGACTTAATGTTGTAGTAAATACAAACTCATAGCTTCTATAATGTAATTGTATAAATCATGACAACATTGTATCAGCTATGGTTCCATAGTTGCTGCAACGCAAACTTAACGTTATAGCAGCTACGAAACCATAAGTTCTACAACATAATTGTACAAATTATGATCATGTTGTAGCAGCTACGGTTCTATAGTTGCTACAACATAGAATTAACATTGTAGCAGCTACTGACTCATAGCGGCTACAATGTGATTGTACAAATCATGACCACATCGTAAGAGTTATAGTTCCATAGATGCTACAACACAAACTTAATGTTGTAGTAGCTTCTGATTCGTAGCTGCTACAACATGATTATACAAATCATGACCACATTGTAGTATCTACAATTCTGTAGCTACTGTAATACAGACTTAACGTTGTAACAGCTACAGACTCATAGTTGCTACAACATGATTGTACAAATCATGATCACATTGTAGTAGCTACAGTTCCATAGTTATTACAACACGGACTTAATGTTATAGCAGCCACTAATTCGTAACTACTATAGCATGATTGTACAAATCATGACCATAAGTTAACAGCTACAGTTTCATAGCTACTACAACACAGACTTAATGTTGTAGTAGCTATAGAGTCATAACTGCTATAATGTGATTTTACAAATACAGATTTAAAATTTAATACAACCAAATCAACATCATGCGGACAAAATCATATCACACTTTTTAAAATACAAATATACAATTTTAATTTTTTCCATTGATATTATATAGGCAACAACATCACACTTGCACCTTTTAGTTTTTGTCTATCATAATTTTATGTCCAACCCTAAATCTGTAAACTTCATTTTAGTTTGTCTAAATTTAGCTGATCTCTGAAATATCAAACTCTCAGCATAGCACATTACAAAAAAAGCACAATCTAACCTACAAAATAAAATATTTTAACTTGTAAGAATCACAATCAAGAATATAATACATAAATAAGTACTTACAATTTGCTTTGTGTGGAGACATTTACTTGAATTGTTTCAAACTCTCTTGTGGAAATAGGTGTTAAACCTTGATGTCATCTGTGATAGTATGACCAGTTGAGACTCTTTAAAAACTCCACCTACACATAAATGACATTAGTAATCAATACATATCATAAGCTTATTATAATAGAATGTAGAACTTATTATTTATAGTTTTCTCAAAGATAGAATTGTAATTTTCTATAGCGTTGAGAGAGTTATAATGAATTATTTGACCTTCATCCAAGTCTATGACCATTAGATGTCAATGATCATCTTTATTATTGAGATGACATGAGATATATTTAATGAACTTATCATCATCAATTTTCACAATTTGGTACAATGCGTTGAAATGCATCATTGAAAGCATATCCTATGTAAACAAGAACAATTTTTAGTGGACTAAATTCAAGAAAAATAAATATGATTATCTCAGGTAGTCAAATACTTACCTCAAATCCAACCCCATAAATTATGGATGGGTAGTATGGTGTGTTAGAGATTTTGACTTCAATTGCTATAATTGCAAAATATGCATTTATGCAATCACCATGGGTGTACTGAGTCCAATCATTACTATCATGAAAGATTCCAACTCTATTGAGAAAATAGAGTTAGACCATATTGGAAGCACCGTAAGCCTACATAAACAACAAAAATATAATAACAAATTATCATCATTATTATAATTGAATAATATTCAAAGTTGCTATATTTATAGGAGCTACAAAAAATTACATTCAAATGTTATCAATGTTGATAGTGAATTTTAACATTCAACTATTTTCTAATAGTAAAATTTAACATTCAAATATATCATTATCCATAGAACACGAAAAAGATGAAAACAATATTATTCTTGTTTTACTATACATTTATTGAGAATTCAACAAATTAATCATCATTGTGTTGCATACCTATGTAACTACGCTATCAACTTACTCACTTTAATTGATTGATCTTCAATAATGCATCTAAAACCACAATATTTTTATTCTTATTAGAACATATCTTCTCTTACTAAACAAATATATTGATAAATATGTCATTAAGGATTAACAATAACAAAAATTAACTAGATTCAACCCTACCTTCAATATTTTAGTTTTGACCTTCTGCATCTCAACAAGTTTTGTTGATTTGATAAAACTGTGTCTTCGCTTTTTGATGGGATAGTGGCTTCTGGATTTTCATCCTAAACAATCTTTTGGCCTTTCTCTTTCTCCTTATGTATTTGTTTTCTATCAATTATCTTCTTTTGAGGGCTTGTTCAAATTTTATGGGTAGTGACCCAATACTCTTTTTGACACACCTCTTTATTCTTGTATGTGTTGACGCATTAGGCTCTTATCTAGGATAGGGGCTGCTAGTTGCTCTTCTGATACCTTACTCTGCAACAGTCTTTAGAGCTTTTTGGTTTTATTTTCTTATTCAGTTATGATTCTATCTTTTATAACTAAAATTCTATCCTTTTCACCTATAGTCTTGTCCTTCTCAACACTGTTAATGTCAACATTAGTGGCACTCATATCCAGTAAATCTTGGAGTTCCCTTATTTTTGTATCCTTCTATAAAATATCCTTACTCAACTCAGTAGCCAAAGTTCGTACCTCAACAAGTTGATCATCTTTTACTTTACAGCATTGACATTCAACTTGCTCCTAAACATCCTCTATAGCTTGAACCTGAATATCCTCTGTTACATACTCCTCCTGAACATCCTCTATTACATGCTCTTGAACATCCTCGGGTTACTCAAGAACAGACACATTGGTAAAGTTCTATGCAACTTGATCATCAATTTGCTCTTCTACATTTTCTAGGAAATTAGTTGATTGCAGATGTTCCTCTAAATCTGATGGAACCAAAGTTGCTATTATTTTCTATGAAGGCAGCTGGCCAATCGTTATTTTTATTGTAGATACAAATGTCTCTTTTCAGTTTCAAAAGTATATTCTTGGAAGGGCAAAGTTCTTATGTGACTCTATGATTCTGACTTGTTCACACATCCAAACCTGCAATACAATAAGTATACTTATAAATTTTGAATCAATTAAGTTATAGTAAAATTTACCAACTTACAACAAGTAGGTGAGCAAATCCTTTCAGCATTGGAGTTTAATTTTCCTCGATGCCCAATGGATTGGCCTCGGTGAGATCATCACACCAATACCCTCCATCTGTGGGGTGATATAATTATATACAACCTTAGACCAATTATATCTATCTAAATTTTCAAAGTCATCTACACAATCAAGTAGTGAATTTATTAGTAGTCTAGATATACTGTTAGTAGTAGTAGTAAATAATACACATATCAAAACCATAAAATAACAAGTTGACAAAATAAAAGATGAGATTCAGTAGATAGTTTTTTGTTGATGTTGATCATCTTTTTCTCTACTTCAGTCTTTAAACAATCTTGATCTATGAAATGTTGAAGGTAAAGTGGGGTGGAGGAGACATCCAAATGTAAAGGGACTTCATCACTATGATCTAGAAATCCTAGAATCAGTGCAATATCTTTTATTGTGAATCTAATCTTTTAATTTTGAAAGATAAAACACTTAGCATGATAGTGCCAATTGTCAAACATATTTTAAACAAGGTCTCTGATGTTTGCATTATACAGTATGTCTGGGGTCCAGACAAATGAGCTTCTATTTATCAACTCTATCTACCACTTATTTAGTTTTAGTGATAAGATGAATGACTTAGACTATGAGATGTTACTTTTCTATTGTATTTTTTTATGATATGCATGAAAAGTAGAGCTTTTGAGGGAGGTTGAAGTATTAGACATCATTTAATTCTATAAACAAATACTTAGTATCTTAGTGATACATTACGATATTAGTTTTAAACAATAAAATGATATTTTAGCTAGTTCTGGAACATGCTAGTCTAAGAACGTTATAGTAGCTACAGAATCGTAGCTCCTACAATGTCCTTGTTTGTGGTCCTATCATATTGTAGTAGCTACAAAACCAAAGCTACTACAACATGCTAGCGTAAGAATGTTGTAGCAACTATGGTACCATAGTTGCTACAACAGATTGGTCTAAGAACGTTGCAATAGCTATAAAACCATAGTTGCTATAACTTGGTAGGACCACAAACAAGAACGTTGTAGCAGCTATGGAATGATAACTGCTACAATGTAATGATTTTAAAATATTATAACAACTATGTAATCATAGTTGTTACAACGTTATAGGACCACAAACAAGAATGTTGTAGCAGCTATAGTTCCATAGTTGCTACAACACTATATATGCTACAAAACTATAGCATTTGGATGGAGAGAGATGTTTAGGGCAAGTACATTGGGGGGGGGGGGGGGGACACTAAAGATAAATGGTGGTAGGCAGGCTTGGCAAGGCACAACAACACCGAGAGAGTTGATTGGCGAAGACAGTGATCAGCTCTGCGAGGCGAGGCAACACTGAGGGAAATGAGGGAGTTCAAAGAAGGGTTTGAAATGTTTGGGATTTTTAGAAGGAAAGGGAAAAGAAGGGTTAGTGTATTTTTTAAAATTTTGACAAGGTGCTGCTATAATAGAAAAAAAAAATCTAACCAAGCACTGTTATAGTGGAAATCATGCATAATCACATAGCGAGAGTCGAGGAGCACATTATCTCTGTGTGTGTGTGTGTGTGTGTGTGTTATATTTGAGAGATCTCCTAAGTCAATCGTCTTAGAAGTTGTCATTTATTTGATAAATAAATATTTACTATTTGAGTGTACATTCTTAAACTTAATTAATGAAGTCAACAATACATAACATGAGAAAAATTATGATGGGTGGGTATCTTATCATGTGTAATTATGCACATATTAAGATCTTCTGTAGTTGATGAATTTATGAGACTAAACATCATTGATTCTGTGATATTAGCATATGTTATGCTCCTTGGTTTAACCAAACAACCAATCCTCACTGGTTGGAAATATTGGGATGTTGAGAGTTAACATATGAATGCTAGTTAAGGGTAACTAGTTCATCGGATGTGACCTGCTATGAGATTTTATGTGATTTTATATATGTCAATGACCTCATTTCAGCTTGAGTACAAGTTTCCTTAGATTTGAAGTATTCTAGTCATGTTGGTCATGGAGTTTTATACTTTGATATTATAGCAAATATCTCCTAGAAGGTGTAAGTCTAGGATAATTGAGTATAAGTTAATATGTCTGAAGGTATTTGAATAGTCCATAGAGGATTCACCACTCCTTTGATAAATGAGACGTATACCCTAAGACCTCTTGTCAAGAATATTACTTGTAAGTCTTTAGCCAAAGTAAAACTTGTCAAGAGGATGATTTACTTGGACACATATTTGAGTAATTTGAATCCACAAAAATAGAATTATTACTTAGGCTAGGTGTGACATAATTAGCCTAGTGAGGACTGACACATAGACAATGTCCTGAACCAAGTGAGTATAAGATTAGTGAAAGGAACTGGTGCACTAATGAGTGTAGCTACTGATGTTAGCTAGAGCCTTAGAGCCAATCATTTGATGATTGTATTTTGGACTTATTGTATCATATTCTATATAAATAAAGGCATTTGAATTTTGGTTATTATACTTACTTGTATTAGTGCCAAATAAACTAAGTATAATAATGTCCTTGAGTAGACGGTTCTCACCTATATCAATCGATTAGTTGAACCGATAGTGAGATGATATAGGGAACACTACTCTTAATCATTCCTAGTCGAGTATTAATATTTAGGGACAATGTTAATGCAATAAGATTAGCATGTAGGTCAACTCGATGACTTGATCTCACAAGTCATAGATATAAAGATATCAAGTTGACACATGGGTATACATTAGAAAATGTATACTGAATGACCCGCCATGAGAAAGTATCATGGATCGTTATATGAGTGTCATATACTTTCTCATGTGGCTATTAGTATGACTACTAGTCCTTAGACCTGAAGTCACCATAGATCCCTACATAAGGAGTTATGTACTTTGGTTTCGTCAAACGTCACCCGTAACTGGGTGGACTATAAAGGCGATTACTGGGTATATAACAAATTATACAGAGGGATGTGAGTGATGTGGATGGGATCTATCCCTCCTATATGAAGAGAGAGACATCGGTATTCTTGATAGAGTGAGACCACGAAGTGCATGGCCATGCCCAAATGAGTCAATATAGGATATTGAGCTCATTTGATTTAGTGAGTCTACTTGGAGTTCAAGATTTAGATTGGTCAGAGGATGACACGGTCTATGCCTCACATTGACCAATCTAGATGTCTAGGATAGAAGGACACTTGTCATATATTGTGAGGAGTCACAATTAGTAGTCACAAGGTGATGTTGGATCTCAACATTCTTGTAACTTGGGTAATAATGATGTATTGCTAGATACCGCTCATTACTTATGCTCCTAAATGGGTTTAGGGCATTGCCAACGTTACAAGAACCTATAGGGTCACACACTAAGGACAATTAGATGGAGATTAGGTTCATATGATGAACCAAGAGGATTAGATTCATTTGATGAATCAAATTGGATTAAGAGTAATCTTAATTGGGCTAACTTAAGTTGGACTCAAGTGGATTCATGTATTCAATGAGTCTAATTTAGATTATGACTCATTAAATCAACTTAATTTAATGAATTAGATTCATTATATTAAGTTGGCTTGAATCAAATGGTTAGATTAGATCAACCATGGAAGAGATTTGGTCAAGTTTGACTTGACTTGAGAGGAAGATTAAAAGTCAAGTTTGACTTGACTTTATGCCACCTCATTGGTGAGTTGGCATTGATGTGGACCAATGATGTTACTCCACATCATCATGGGTGCCACCTCATGAAAGTTACAAAGCCATTTTCTTTAATAGCTTCACATTAATTGCACTTAATGTAATTTTTGGGAGTTACACTTTGGATATGGCCGGCCACTTTTGAATGGGAATGAAATTGATTTTCCTCATTCAAGTGCATTATTCCTTCTTCTTCCTCTTGGAGCTCTCTTCCTCTCCCTCTCCTCCTCAACTTGGCCGAACGACACATAGGTGCTAGCACACCTCTTTGTGTGTTTTTCTCCACCTACGAGTCCGTGTGGATACTTCTAGAGGAGTATCTATCTTGATACTCTTGAGATCCGGCACCGTTTGGACGAGCGGGAACGCGAAGGGCTTCGCTTCAAAGGTATAACTTGTTTCATGTAGATCTAGGAGTAGATCTAAGTAGGAACTCGTACTCGTAATTTTGTTTTGAAATCTTTTCTTCGCACGAGATCCGTTGGCTAGGGTGATTCGGGGTTTCCGCGACGCGAAAAAGCAATTTTCGCGGCCCGAAAAACCCTACAGTGGTATCAGAGCCACGTGCGAAGCGAGTACGAGTTTAGATTCATATTTTTATGAAAAATATAAATCTGTAAACTTTCTGTAAATTCATGTTTTTTTATAGTTTTAATGGGTATTTTTCTCGTAGAAGCGAAGCACAAGTGTTTCGGCACTTGTAGGCTTCGACTACCGAGAAGAATTTTTCAAAAACGACAAAGTTTCACCCCAAAATTTTTTGGGACAGCGGGCTAAGGCACTCTTGGATCGCTTAGGAGCAACTCGCAATGGTTAGATCGTGGGTAGGGGTACTGCCCCTAACCCCGCAAGGGAATTTGCTTCGCGATTGCGCCCGAAATCGCTAATCGGGACCACCGGGAAAATCTACTCATAAAATCTGTAAAATTATGAAAAATTACAGAAAAATTATGAAAAATATATAATTTTGAATTATATATTATTTTTGTGATAGTCATGGCCCAAAGACCCAATTCGATTGGACAATTGTGTTGTAATTCATAATACGGTCTGCGTGCCGTTATGTGATGTGCGTGCTTGTATTTTTTTTTATTATTTTCGCGACCTGCGCGTCGTGCCTTTCTCTTATATTCTGGTTGTAAATTAGATTTAGACTCGAATGTAACTCGAGTTTCAAAATAGTAATGTAATTTTGAAGCGGTGGAAGGTCCACACGAGACAGAGTTACGAGGAGGGCGCGAGCAACACAAGGTGGTCAAAGGAAGAAGCTTGAGAAGCTGTTGACCTTAGGTTGACCATCTGATCTTCTCATTGGCTTGAGAAGATCGTAGTAGGGCCATGACACAATCACAAAATAGTTTAATTAATTGCTTATATGTATGTGATGCATGCTAGTTAATTAAGTAATTAATTAGTGCCTAGCGATTAGATTTGATCTAAATCGTACACATGATGCACCCTTCGATTAGATTAGATCTATCGAGTATATGATACGCATCATCGTTTAGATTAGATCTAAAACGCGTCAACTCGTAATGCCTACCATGTCGTGATACCTACCACTACCTCGATCGCATGCTGTTGTTGAATCTGCCAAAGCAGAGCAACACATACTATCTTGGTAGGGTATAGAGGGACAATCTTGGTCCCGCCTATCAACGCATGGGTGAATACAAACTCAATTTGATTGAGTATTCCTAGTTTACTCGGTTGGATCGAGTACAACTATAGGTATTCTTCCAATGGTTGGAAAGGTAGGACAAAATCACGTTTATATTAATTCTCGGGTGTATTAGCCAAAGCTAACTCGAGTTTTAATATAAATGAGGATTTTATCCTATAAACAAGAGTTGCATAGAGATGTAATTGGTAATCGTTACCTACCGATCATACTAAATCTTGGGCGTTTTAGCCAAAGCTAACTCAAGGGTTAGTATGATGTGGATCTTGTCCCGCATGAATTATAAAATTCAGTGGGAGCATCATTTAGTTAAAGGCCTAATTAAATGATTTAGAATATGATATTTATTTCTGCTTTTATTTCTATTGTAGATTACCATGACGTCGAATACGAACACCTTCTCCCTACGATCTGTCCTTGAGAAGGACAAGCTCAACGGAGCAAACTTCCTGGACTGGTACAGGAACCTGAGAATAGTTCTCACTCAGGAACGTAAACTGTACGTTCTGGAGCAGCCCATTCTGGAGGCTCCTCCTGCCAATGCCCCGCGAGCTGACAAAGATTCTTACAAGAAGCATCAAGATGACGCATTAGATGTGTCATGTCTAATGCTCGCGACCATGAACTCTGAGCTTCAGAAGCAACATGAGTTAATGGGCGCTTACGATATGGTTGAACATCTTCGTCAACTGTATCAAGGTCAAGCAAGGCTTGAGAGATTTGAGATCTCAAGGGCACTGTTTCAGTGCAAGATGTCAGACGGGGCTCCTGTAGGCCCATATGTACTCAAAATGATTGGGTACATAGAGAACCTACAAAGGTTGGGGTTCCCACTTAGCCAAGAGCTGGCCACTGACCTGATCTTGCAATCCTTGCTGGATAGCTACAGTTAATTCATTCTAAACTACAATATGAACGAGATTGACAAGTCACTGCCCGAGCTGCTTAGCATGTTGAGAACTGTGAGCTAAACCTTAAGAAGGCTAAGTCCAACACTGTTCTGATGGTTCAGAAACATAAGGGCAAGGGAAAGCCCAAAGGCAAGGGAAAGTCCCAAGCCAAGGGCAAAGGCAAGGCACTGAAGCCTAAAGGAGGGGTCGCCAAGGATGCTACCTGCTTCCACTACGGTCAGACCGGGCACTGGAAGAGGAACTGTAAGGTATACTTGGAGGATCTTAAGAAGAAGAGAAATGAGACTTCCACTTCAGGTATATATGTTATAGAAGTCAATCTATCTATTTCTACATCATGGGTATTAGATACTGGATGTGCTTCTCACATTTGTACTGATGTGCAGGCGCTGAGAAATAGCAGGGCATTGACAAAGGGCGAGGTGGACCTACGAGTAGGCAATGGAGCACGGGTTGCTGCTGTTGCTGTAGGGACTTACTTTTTATCTCTGCCCTCTGGGCTTGTACTATAGTTAGTCGATTGTTGTTATGTGCCTGCATTAACTAAGAACATTATATCAGTTTCTTGTTTGGACAAGAAAGGTTTCTCGTTTACAATAAAGAACAAATGTTGTTCCCTTTTTTTTAAATGATATGTTCTATTGTAGTGCACCTCTGATAAACGGACTCTATATTCTAGACTTTGAGAGCCCTATTTATAACATAAATACCAAGAGGTTCAAGTCAAATGACATGAACCAAACCTACCTCTGGCACTGTCGCTTAGGTCATATAAATGACAAGCGCTTATCCTAGCTCCATAAGGATGGTATGCTGGACTCATTTGATTTTGAATCATATGAGGTATGCGAGTCATGCCTACGAGGCAAGATGACCAAGACTCCCTTTAGTGGGCACAGCGAGAGAGCAACTGATTTGTTAGGACTCATACATAGTGATGTATGTGGCTCTTTCAATGTTGCTGCTAGAGGCGGTTATAGGTACTTCATCACATTTACTGATGATTTCAGTAGATATAGTTATGTGTACTTGATGACACATAAGTCTGAATCCTTTGAAAAGTTCAAAGAATTCAAGAATGAAGTACAGAACCATCTCGGCAAGAGTATTAAGATACTTCGATCCGATCGAGGTGGAGAATACCTTAGCCATGAGTTCCGTGACTATCTAGTTGAGTGTGGGATTCTATCCCAACTCACTCCTCCTGGAACACCACAGTGGAATGGTGTATCCGAAAGGAGGAATCGTACCCTATTAGATATGGTACGGTCTATGATGAGTCACACAGATCTTCCGACATACCTTTGGGGCTATGCTCTAGACACGGCAGCTTTTATACTCAACCGAGTTCCATCCAAGGCCGTGATAAAGACACTATATAGGATATGGACTGGGAGAGATGCCCAGGTGTCTTTCATGAGGATTTGGGGTTGTGAGGCTACGTTCGACGTCAAGTCTCAGACAAGTTAGGACCCAAATCCGACAAGTGCTATTTTATTAGATATCCCAAGGAAACTAAGGGATATTACTTCTACATTCCCAGTCAGCACAAGGTAGTTGTGGCAAAGACTGGGGTCTTTCTAGAAAGGGATTTTGTTTCTAGAAAGACTAGTGGGAGCACGTTCGATCTTGAAGAAGTTTAAGATGAGAACAATAGCACTGAAGCCTCGATGGAAGTTGAACTGGTACCACAAAGTGTTGTGGATGATGTTGTTCCACAAGGAGTTGAGGAACAACAACCAGTTCAAGTAGACATACCTCTTCGCAGATCTGATAGGGTACGTCGTCAGCCTGAGAGATACTCATTTCTCTTGACTGACCATGATGACATTGTGCTCATAGAGGATGAGCCCACCACCTATCAGGAAGCTGTGATGAGACCAGATTCCGAGAAATGGCTAGAGGCCATGAGATCCGAAATGGAATCCATGTACACGAACCAAGTATGGACTTTGGTTGATCCACCTAAAGGGGTAAAACCCATTGGGTGTAAGTGGGTCTTTAAGAGAAAGACTGACATGGATGGACTTATCTATAAGGGTCGCTTGGTAGCTAAAGGTTTCAAGCAGATTCATGGTATTGACTATGATGAAATCTTTTCTCCAGTAGAGATGTTTAAGTCCATTCGGATCATGCTTGCTATTGCAGCCTACCATGACTATGAGATATGGCAGATGGATGTCAAAACCGCGTTTCTGAATGGAAACCTACTCGAGGATGTGTACATGACACAACCTGAGGGTTTTGTAGATCCATAGCATACTAGCAGAGTATGCAAGCTGCATAGGTCCATTTATGGACTAAAGCAAGCTTCTCGAAACTGGAATCTTCGATTCGATGATGCAACCAAACAATTTGGTTTCATCAAGAATGAAGATAAACCTTGTGTCTGCAAGAAGGTTGTAGAGAACACAGTTGTCTTCCTCATATTGTATGTGGATGACATACTGCTCATTGGGAAGGACATCCCTATGCTTTAGTCTGTCAAGACCTGGCTAGGGAGTTGCTTCTCAATGAAGGACTTAGGTGAGGCATCCCACATTCTAGGGATACAGATCTATAGAGATAGATCTAAGAGATTGCTTGGCCTAAGTCAGAGTGCATATATTGACAAGGTACTCCTTCGGTTTGCCATGCAGAACTCCAAGAAGGGATTTCTGTCGATGTCACATGGCGTGAGTCTTTCGAAGACTCAAGGTCCCTCTTCTAGAGAGGAGAGAGACCGCATGGATCAGATCCCTTATGCCTCAGCCATAGAATCGATCATGTACGCCATGCTATGTACTCGACCTGATGTCTCGTATGCTTTGAGCATGACGAGCAGATACAAGTCAGATCCAGGTGAAAGTCACTGGATAGCGGTCAAGAATATTCTTAAGTACCTAAGAAGGACTAAAGAATATTTCTTGATATATGGAGGCAGTGATGAGCTAGCTGTAAAGGGTTACAGTGATGCTAGCTTCCAGACCGACCAGGATGACTATAGATCGCAGTCGGGATTCGTATTTTGCATTAATGGTGGTGCTGTGAGCTGGAAGAGTTCAAAGCAGGACACAGTAGCTGATTCTACGGTAGAGGTCGAGTATATTGCTGCATCAGAGGCAGCAAAGGAGGCAGTTTGGATTCGCAAGTTCATCACTGAACTTGGGGTGGTTCCTAGCATTGCTGACCCCTATTGAGCTCTATTGTGACAACAATGGAGCTATAGCACAGGCGAAGGAACCTCGCTCACACCAGCGGACCAAACACATACTACGGTGCTTCCATCTCATTCGAGAGATCATCGAGAGAGGAGATGTGAAGATTTGCAGAGTACCTACAGAGGCTAACATCGCAAATCCCTTGACCAAGGCTTTGGCACAGAGGAAGCATGATGGTCACACTAGGTCATTTGGGCTTAGAGCATTGTTGGTTGCTACTCGGAAAACCTAGAGGTTCCACTGTACAAAAATTTTGTACAAAGGTCTGAACCTTTTCCTAGCTATCATGTGTTCTTTTAAATTAAATTTTGGATCGCCTGCGGAACTTAACACGTTTGATCCAAAACTTAATCTATTTGTTCTTTTAGGTTTTGACTTAGATCTCCTGCGGAACTTAACACGTTCGACCCAAGTCACCTTAAGTTATTAATTCCATTAAATATTAATTTCCATAATTGGTTCCCAGTACTGACGTGGCGAGGCACATGACCTTCTTGGATATGGGAGCAACCACCACCGACTAGACAAAACCTCTTATGGAAAGCTAATATTTAATTTCCTAAAATAACTTTAGGTTAACTGAAAACAACAATCAAATCACAAGGAAAAGAAAAAAACAAAAGAACACAACATCGAAAAACATATTCGAAATTCTAGAATCATAAGCCTCTTGTATTTGGTATTATTTCCATAAATAACTAGTATGATGCGGAAAGAAAAATTACTAGTTATACCTTGTAGAAAAACCTCTTGATCTTCTACCGTATTCCTCTTCTAACCTCGGACGTTGTGTGGGCAACTATCTACCGAGATGAGAAACCACCAACCACCTTCTTCTCCTCCAAGCAAGGTTCGGCCACAAAGGAAAACTTCACCAAGGAGAAAAACCAAAATACTAACCAAGCTCCAAGAGATGCTAGCTTTCTCTCCTTCTTCTTCTTCTTCTCCGAGTAGTATCCGGCCACCACAAGAGCTCCAATGGAAGAGGGAGATTCGGCCACCACAAGAGGAAGAGAAAGAGAGGATGGCCGGCCACACCAAGGAACAAAAGAGGGAGAGAAAACAAAAGAGGTTGTTTTTTTTTTTTTTTTTGAAGGCACTCTCACCCCTTCTTTTATATTCCTTGGCCTAGGCAAATTAGGAAATTTAATTACAATAAAATTTCCTCAATTTCCTTGACATGTTTTAATTGAGAAAAATAAAACAAAATTTCCCAATTAAATCTACATTGGCCGGCCACATCAATGGGAAGCAAATTGGACAAGTTTCAATCAACAATTAAAACTTTCCTAATTTGTTTCCAGAAATTTTAAAAATAAAATTTCTCTTTAAAAATCTCTTCATGGTTGATAAAAGGAAATTTCTATAATTTTAATTTTATCAACATGTGGATAATTTTAAAAAGAAAATAAAATATCTCACCAATCTACAAATAAGGAAAGAGATTTAATCTCTTTCTTTAATCTTTTGTAGATCTTTTACAAGAGAGATATTTTAATTTTAATTCTCTTTAATTAAATTATTACTTCCACATAATAAAAATTAAAATTAAAATCCTTTTTAATTTATTTTGGCCGGCCCCCACTAGCTTGGGTTCAAGCTAGGGCCGGCCACCCATACCTAGGCCGACCCTAGCTTGTTTCCCAAGCTAGCTTGGCCGGCCCCTATTGGGTGGGTATAGAAGGTGGGTATAGGTGGGTATAGAACTCTATAACTAAGAGGCTACGATAGGGACCGAGAGGAGGAATTGGTTTTGGTCTCCCGATAAAATTAAGCATCCCGTGTTCGCCCCGAACACACAACTTAATTTTATCAATGATAATTCATTCCACTAGAGAACTATCATTGAACTACCGCACCAATCCCAAATTACATTTTGGGCTCCTTCTTATTATGAGTGTGTTAGTCTCCCTGTGTTTAAGATATCGAATGTCCACTAATTAAGTGAGTTACTGACAACTCATTTAATTAATATCTAAGTCCAAGAGTAGTACCACTCAACCTTATCGTCATGTCGGACTAAGTCCACCTGCAGGGTTTAACATGACAATCCTTATGAGCTCCTCTTGGGGACATTATCAACCTAGTATCTCTAGGACACAGTTTCCTTCTATAATCAACAACACACACTATAAGTGATACCATTTCCCAACTTATCGGGCTTATTGATTCATCGAACTAAATCTCACCCATTGATAAATTAAAGAAATAAATATCAAATATATGTGCTTGTTATTATATTAGGATTAAGAGCACACACTTCCATAATAACCGAGGTCTTTGTTTCTTTATAAAGTCAGTATAAAAGAAACGACCTCAAATGGTCCTACTCAATACACTCTAAGTGTACTAGTGTAATTATATAGATAAGATACCTAATTACACTACGACCTTCTAATGGTTTGTTCCTTTCCATTTTGGTTGTGAGCTACTGTTTATAATTTATAAGGTACTGATAACATTATCTTCTGCATGTGACACCACATGCTATGTTATCTACAATATAAATTAATTGAACAACTACAAACAAATGTAGATAATTTGACCAAATGTGATTCTTTATTCAAGACAAATGTTTACAAAAGCTTAGGCTTTCAGTATACACTCCAACAATCTCCCACTTATACTAATGACTAAGCTGTCATATCTTCTACCATACATCTGATTCCCATTCCCTCCACATGTCGATCGAAAGCTTTCGCCGGAAGGGCCTTAGTAAAAGGATCTGCCAGGTTATCTGCTGATGCAATCTTGGCAATGACAACTTCTCCTCGCTTCACGATATCTCGTATCAGGTGGTACTTGCGCTCTATATGTTTACTTGCCTTATGAGCTCGTGGTTCCTTCGAGTTTGCAATTGCACCGCTATTATCACAATAAATTGTGATAATTTTGGGCAAACCAGGAATCACATCTAAGTCCATTAGAAAGTACCTGAGCCATACTGCTTCTTTAGCTGCCTCAGAGGCTGCTACATACTCAGCTTCCATGGTTGAGTCCGAAACGCATTTCTGCTTAACACTCTTCCATGAAATGGCTCCACCTCCTAAAGTAAACACATAGCCTGATGTAGACTTACTGTTATCCCTATCTGATTGGAAATCTGAATCCGTGTAACCCACAGGGAGCAGATCGTCTGCTTGGTAAACTAGCATATAATCTCTTGTCCTTCTTAGGTACTTCAATATATGCTTTACTGCAGTCCAATGTCCTTGTCCAGGGTTACTCTGATATCTGCTGACCATGCCCATGGCAAAACAGATATCAGGTCTCGTACATAGCATTGCATACATTAGGCTTCCTACAGCCGAAGCATAAGGAACTGCTTTCATGTCCTCTATCTCTTTTGACGTCTTTGGAGACATCTCTTTAGATAGAGCTACTCCATGTCTAAAAGGTAAGAAACCTTTCTTGGAATCCTGCATGCTAAAACGAGCAAGGATTGTATCTATATATGAAGCTTGGGACAGACACAACATTCTTTTCTTACGATCCCTTATAACTTTGATCCCAAGAATGTGTGCACAATCTCCTAAGTCCTTCATATCAAATTGTTTGGACAACCATACCCTTACGTCTGATAATACCTTGACATTGTTGCCAATTAACAAAATATCATCTACGTATAGTACAAGAAATACCACCATGTTTCCGTTACACTTCTTATATACACAAGACTCATCCGGACTTTGAATAAATCCATATGACTGGATTACTTCATTAAACCGGATGTTCCAAGATCTTGAAGCTTGCTTTAGTCCATAAATGGACCGATTGAGCTTGCACACTAGATGCTCTTTGCCTTTTCAATGAACCCTTCGTTGCTTCATATGGATGTTCTCTTCAAGACTTCCATTAAGGAAACATCTTGACATCCATTTGCCAAATCTCATAATCCATATGAGCGAATGGATAAGAGTATTCGGATAGACTTAAGCATCGGTGAAAAGGTCTCCTCATAATCGATTCCTCTTTACGAGTGTACCCTTTCGCAACAAGCCTAGCTTTGAAGGTTTCTACCTTCCGTCATCCCTCTTTTCCTTTTGTAGATCCACTTGCATCCAACGGCTTTTACACCATCGGTGGTTCTACAAGCTCGGACCTTATTAGAGTACATAGACTCTATTTGAATTCATTGCCTTTTGCCAAGATCTGCATCTATATCTTGGAGTGCTTCATCATGTTCGTGGATCGGGTTCATGTTTACCCGGATCAAATCCAAGACTCTCCCAAAACATGAATCTTTCAGTTTGCTACCCTCCCACTACGATGAGGCATTCGTGGTTGTGTATCATGTGTGACACGTGTTGCGTCTCTTGTGGTACTTCATCTTGTCTTGTTGGTGCTGAAGTAGACATGTCCTCTCTAAGTTCTTCTAAAACAACTTTGCTCTGGGCTTGTGATCCATTATATAGTCTTCTTCTAAAAGCGGGCATTGGTGCTAACAATGACCTTCCGGTCTTAGGACTATAAAATAAACCACCTTTCGTTCCTTTGGGATATCCTACAAATCGCGAACTCAGACGGGATTCTAACTTATCGATCTGGTTTGACATGTCTTGGACTACCCTAAACCGAATATGTCTTAGATCGGGCTTTGCCCATTCCACAATTCTATGGGAGTAGAAGAAACCGATTTAGAAGGTACTAAGTTCGGAATATACTGCTGTTTCCAGAGCATATCCCCAAAACGAATTTGGTAATTCTGAATAACTCATCATTGATCTAACCATCTCTATAAGAGTCCTATTCCTTCGTTCTGCTACACCATTCTGTTGGGGTGTTCCAGGTGCAGACAATTGGGATTGAATCCCGGCCTCTGATAAGTAATTCCTAAACTCTCCTAAGAGGTATTCGCCACCACGATCTGACCGTAGTGTCTTGATACTTTTACCTAGTCGTTTCTCCACATCAGCCTTGTATTCTTTGAACTTATCAAAGCACTCGAACTTGCGGCGCATTAGGTAAATGTATCCATATCTTGAATAATCGTCTATGAAAGAGACAAAATATTCAAAACCTCCTCTTACCTGGACAGACATAGGACCACACAAATCAGAGTGAACCAACTCTAACACTTCTTTGGCTCTATACCCCTTGGCCTTGAACGGCCTCTTGGTCATTTTACTTCCAAGCAAGATTCACAAGTTGGAAAATTTTCCAACTCAAATGAACTCAAAAGTCCATCGACTATAAGCCTCTGAATCCTACTTAAGTTAATATGACCAAGCCTTAGATGCCAAAGATATGCTTGGTTCATTTCCAAAGGTTCTTTTCTCTTATTAGAGTTAGAAGATGAGTTATAAATTTCCATATTTTGCTTTGTGGAAGAAATTGGATTTAAAGTATACAAATTGCCAACTAATGCACCAGCACAGATAATCACTTTATTTCTTTTAATAACTACATCGTTACTGAAAGAAACTGAATATCCATCTAAAAACAGTTTAGAAACTGAAATTAAATTCTTTCTAAAACTGGGTACATAAAGACAATTTCTTAAAATCAAATTTCTATTTCTACTAAAAGATAAGTAGACGTCTCCCACTGCAACAGCTGCCACCTTAGTAGCATTGCCCATGTAGACGGTAATCTCTCCTTCAGATAGTCGTCGGGTTTCCTGGAACCCCTGTAAGGAATTGCAGACATGATCAGTGGCTCCCGTATCTACACACCAGGTGCTGGTAGATAACACCGCTAAACATGTTTCAACAACTAGAGCATGAGATATACCTTTGTTTTGGTTCCTACGAGGACAGTCCGCCTTCCAATGTCCTGCCTGCTTACAGATGAAGCACTTGCCCTTCGGCTTCTTCATTCCAGCTTTAAATCCCGTACTCTGAGATTTATTCACTTTCTTTGCTGAACTAGCTTGTTTCTTTTTCTTCTTTCCTTTCGGTTTAGAAGTAGAACCATTTTCAGCATAGTGAATTTGAGTATTGTGACGAAATAATCCTTCTGCTGCTTGAAGTTCTGTCAGAAGTTCTGCTAATGAATAAACCCTCTTATTCATATTATAGTTCAGGCGAAACTGCTCAAAACTTCTAGGTAGCGTTTGGAGTATCATATCGATCTGGGTTTCCCCATCAATTTCTCCTCCAAGGATCTGTATCTCGTTCAGATAAGCCATCATCTTTAGGATATGATCCCTTACAGGAGTACCCTCTTGCATGGTGGCTGTCATTATCTTTCTCATGGCTTCTTGCCTAGAAGCCCTATCCTGATGACCAAAGAGTTCCTTGAGATTGTTCATAATATCATAGGCTATTGGTAAATCTTGATGCTGATGTTGCAATACATTTGACATTGAAGCCAAAATGTAACACCGCGCCATCTCATCTGCTTTTACCCATTTCCTATGATATTCAATCTCCTCTTGGGTAGATTCACTAGTAGGTGCATCAGGGCAAGTATAAATTTATAGCTTTCAGCAGTAAGAACAATGTCCAGGTTTCTTTTCCAATCTATGTAGTTTGGTCCAGTAAGTCTATTCTGTTGAAGTATGATGGACAGTGGGTTGAAAGACATCCTAAGAATCACAAATAACTTTTGGTCAGAACTCTAAATTTAGAATAATATTGATTCCTCAAACAATACTATTTTAAATTAACCAACACCTCAAAACACCGTGAATTTTGTATGCCACGTTAGTGTGGACGTATACAAATTCAACATTTATAAAAGGAGGGTTTTATCCCATTAATTTTATTATCTTGTCAACCTAACTTTTTGACAAATAAAATTAATAGTTGGTGTCTTTTGGTCACATAAATAATAGCAGTGACTCCGATGGGGAGGATACTATTAGATGTGTCTAAGTGTTTACCATTACTTGACACTAAGTTCATTAATAAGATTATGCCCCTTCCATTGGGGAAGATCACACGCTCTTAATTAATTTCCTATAGTCATCCAAAAATGGAAGTCTGTTCTAGTGATCCACAAACAAGCTCATCCGTTATGGAGGAAGGCACTCAGAGCCAACGCGCAAGCTTGTTTGCATCACTTACAAACCAGTAATGGAGACCATGGGATTTATTTAAAAAACCCTCTCCCACTTAGTTATTTATAAATGAGGAATTTTAACTATGCTAGCCTACTAAGCATGTAAACTAACACATACACACAGCACAATATAAAAGCAATAAATAGAAAATCTAATTTTCAACTATTATGGCTTTTATCTCTAGTTGTCCTCCGTGTGTTGTCATCCCAAGCTACTGCCATATTTGGCCACTACCACCGGGTCTAGCTGTCGCATCCATCTTGCTCCTCGTTCCGCTGCGCCTCTGGTCCTTAGAAGGTTCCATGCTTTGCAAGATTCGATCTGCGACATAAATAGAATTTTACATTTTTGATCCTATATTCCATAAAAGGAATGCACATGTATCTAGATCAAAAATAAAATCCTAATAAAACTAAATACAGCTCCAGTTGTATTTTAATACAATCATGCACACACATATAAATGCCCTTGACATGTCCAAGGGTCCAATCACACACATAATAACTAAAAGTCATAATAGTTGGATCCTGCATCCACAAAGTTAGCACATCCTACTATTAACTTGCCTAAATTATGTATGACATGTGCATAATTAACCTAATACCAAATACACAGAGGCAAAACCCTAGCTCTGATACCAATTGTTGGTTGCTACTCGGAAAACCTAGGGTTCCACTGTACAAAAATTTTGTACAAAGGTTTGAACCTTTTCCTAGCTACCATGTGTTCTTTTAAATTAAATTTTGGATCGCCTGCGGAACTTAACACGTTTGATCCAAAACTTAATCTATTTGTTCTTTTAGGTTTTGACTTGGATCTCCTGCGGAACTTAACACGTTCGACCCAAGTCACCTTAAGTTATTAATTCCATTAAATATTAATTTCCATAATTGGTTCCCAGTACTGACGTGGCGAGGCACATGGCCTTCTTGGATATGGGAGCAACCACCACCGACTAGACAAAACCTCTTTTGGAAAGCTAATATTTAATTTCCTAAAATAACTTTAGGTTAACCGAAAAGAACAATCAAATCACAAGGAAAAGAAAAAAATAAAAGAACACAACATCGAAAAACATATTCGAAATTCTAGAATCGTAAGCCTCTTGTATTTGGTATTATTTCCATAAATAACTAGTATGATGCGGAAAGAAAAATTACTAGTTATACCTTGTAGAAAAACCTCTTGATCTTCTACCGTATTCCTCTTCTAACCTCGGACGTTGTGTGGGCAACTATCTACCGAGATGAGAAACCACCAACCACCTTCTTCTCCTCCAAGCAAGGTTCGGCCACAAAGGAAAACTTCACCAAGGAGAAAAACCAAAATACTAACCAAGCTCCAAGAGATGCTAGCTTTCTCTCCTTCTTCTTCTTCTTCTCCGAGTAGTATCCGGCCACCATAAGAGCTCCAATGGAAGAGGGAGATTCGGCCACCACAAGAGGAAGAGAAAGAGAGGATGGCCGGCCACACCAAGGAACAAAAGAGGGAGAGAAAACAAAAGAGGTTGTTTTTTTTTTTTTTTGAATGCACCCTCACCCCTTCTTTTATATTCCTTGGCCTAGGCAAATTAGGAAATTTAATTACAATAAAATTTCCTCAATTTCCTTGACATGTTTTAATTGAGAAAAATAAAACAAAATTTCCCAATTAAATCTACATTGGCCGGCCACATCAATGGGAAGCAAATTGGACAAGTTTCAATCAACAATTAAAACTTTCCTAATTTGTTTCCAGAAATTTTAAAAATAAAATTTCTCTTTAAAAATCTCTTCATGGTTGATAAAAGGAAATTTCTATAATTTTAATTTTATCAACATGTGGATAATTTTAAAAAGAAAATAAAATATCTCACCAATCTACAAATAAGGAAAGAGATTTAATCTCTTTCTTTAATCTTTTGTAGATCTTTTACAAGAGAGATATTTTAATTTTAATTCTCTTTAATTAAATTATTTCTTCCACATAATAAAAATTAAAATTAAAATCCTTTTTAATTTATTTTGGCCGGCCCCCACTAGCTTGGGTTCAAGCTAGGGCCGGCCACCCAATTTTATACCTAGGCCGGCCCTAGCTTGTTTCCCAAGCTAGCTTGGCCGACCCCTATTGGGTGGGTATAGAAGGTGGGTATAGGTGGGTATAGAACTCTATAACTAAGAGGCTACGATAGGGACCGAGAGGAGAATTGGTTTTGGTCTCCCGATAAAATTAAGCATCCCGTGTTCACCCCGAACACACAACTTAATTTTATCAATGATAATTCATTCCACTAGAGAACTATCATTGAACTACCGCACCAATCCCAAATTACATTTTTGGGCTCCTTCTTATTATGAGTGTGTTAGTCTCCCTGTGTTTAAGATATCGAATGTCCACTAATTACGTGAGTTACTGACAACTCATTTAATTAATATCTAAGTCCAAGAGTAGTACCACTCAACCTTATCGCCATGATGGACTAAGTCCACCTGCAGGGTTTAACATGACAATCTTTATGAGCTCCTCTTGGGGACATTATCAACCTAGTATCTCTAGGACACAGTTTCCTTCTATAATCAACAACACACACTATAAGTGATACCATTTCCCAACTTATCGGGCTTATTGATTCATCGAACTAAATCTCACCCATTGATAAATTAAAGAAATAAATATCAAATATATGTGCTTGTTATTATATCAGGATTAAGAGCACACACGTCCATAATAACCGAGGTCTTTGTTTCTTTATAAAGTCAATATAAAAGAAACGACCTCAAATGGTCCTACTCAATACACTCTAAGTGTACTAGTGTAATTATACAGTCAAGATAAACTGATACCTAATTACACTACGACCTTCTAATGGTTTTTTCCTTTCCATTTTGGTCGTGAGCTACTGTTTATAATTTATAAGGTACTGATAACATTATCTTCTGCATGTGACACCACAAGTAATGTTATCTACAATATAAATTAATTGAACAACTACAAACAAATGTAGATAATTTGACCAAATGTGATTCTTTATTCAAGACAAATGTTTACAAAAGCTTAGGCTTTCAGTATACACTCCAACACTTAGAGCCTACACTGATTGGCACTAGTGCTAGTAGGAGATTGTTAGCTAGAGCCCTAGAGCCAATCATTTGATGATTGTATTTTGGAATTATTGTATCATATTCTATATAAATAAAGGCATTTGGATTTTGGTTATTATACTTACTTGTATTGGTGCCAAATAAACTAAGTATAATAATGTTCTTGAGTAGACGGTTCTCACCTATATCAATCGGTTAGTTGAACCGATAGTGAGATGATATAGGGAACACTACTCTTAATCATTCCTAGTCGAGTATTAACATTCTGGGACAATGTTAATGCAATAAGACTAGCATGTAGGTCAACTCGATGACTTGATCTCACAAGTCATAGATATAGAGATATCAAGTTGACACATGGGTATACATTAGAGAATGTATACTGAATGACCCGCCATGAGAAAGTATCATGGATCGTTATATGAGTGTCATATAATTTCTCATGTGGCTATTAGTATGACTACTAGTCCTTAGACCTGAAGTCACCATAGATCCCTACATAAGGAGTTATGTACTTTGGTTTCGTCAAACGTCACCCGTAACTGGGTGGACTATAAAGGCGATTACTGGGTATATAACAAATTATACAGAGGGATGTGAGTGATGTGGATGGGATCTATCCCTCCTATATGACGAGACAGACATCGGTATTCTTGATAGAGTGAGACCACGAAGTGCATGGCCATGCCCAAATGAGTCAATATAGGATATTGAGCTCATTTGATTTAGTGAGTCTACTTGGAGTTCAAGATTTAGATTGGTCAGAGGATGACACGGTCTATGCCTCACATTGACCAATCTAGATGTCTAGGATAGAAGGACACTTGTCATATATTGTGAGGAGTCACAATTAGTAGTCACAAGGTGATGTTGGATCTCAACATTCTTGTAACTTGGGTAATAATGATGTATTGCTAGATACCGCTCATTACTTATGCTCCTAAATGGGTTTAGGGCATTGCCAACGTTACAAGAACCTATAGGGTCACACACTAAGGACAATTAGATGGAGATTAGGTTCATATGATGAACCAAGAGGATTAGATTCATTTGATGAATCAAATTGGATTAAGAGTAATCTTAATTGGGCTAACTTGAGTTGGACTCAAGTGGATTCATGTATTCAATGAGTCTAATTTAGATTATGACTCATTAAATCAACTTAATTTAATGAATTAGATTCATTATATTAAGTTGGCTTGAATCAAATGGTTAGATTAGATCAACCATGGAAGAGATTTGGTCAAGTTTGACTTGACTTGAGAGGAAGATTAAAAGTCAAGTTTGACTTGACTTTATGCCACCTCATTGGTGAGTTGGCATTGATGTGGACCAATGATGTTACTCCACATCATCATGGGTGCCACCTCATGGAAGTTACAAAGCCATTTTCTTTAATAGCTTCACATTAATTGCACTTAATGCAATTTTTGGGAGTTACACTTTGAATATGGCCGGCCACTTTTGAATGGGAATGAAATTGATTTTCCTCATTCAAGTGCATTATTCCTTCTTCTTCCTCTTGGAGCTCTCTTCCTCTCCCTCTCCACCTCAACTTGGCCGAACCACACATAGGTGCTAGCACACCTCTTTGTGTGTTTTTCTCCACCTACGAGTCCGTGTGGATACTTCTAGAGGAGTATCTATCTTGATACTCTTGAGATCCGGCACCGTTTGGACGAGCAGGAACGCGAAGGGCTTCGCTTCAAAGGTATAACTCGTTTCATGTAGATCTAGGAGTAGATCTAAGTAGGAACTCATACTCGTAATTTTGTTTTGAAATCTTTTCTTCGCATGAGATCCGTTGGCTAGGGTGATTCAGGGTTTCTGCGATGCGAAAAAGCGATTTTCGCGGCCCGAAAAACCTTACAACTGAAGGGTTTAGAATTTATTCTGGGATCAACTTTAATTTTTCAATCCATGATGTACTACTAGATTCTTTCTACTCATGATCGATTCATAATTAATAGTTTAATTATAAACGATCAACATAACTAGGAACCTATGAGTATATCTGAAAGATGTAAAATAAGTTTGAGAATAGTATTTTCAGATTGAAAGAAATTAAGTGTGGTAGAACCAAATGAAGAGACAAATATAGAAAATATTTATTGGACTAAAAGCAATAATGGGCCACATATCTTGTAGGCAAGTAAGATCCATTTTGATTTAGTTATGAACTAAAATTATTTTAGTTTAATAATGAATGAAAATTTGGTTTAGTTTTAAACCAAGTTAGTTTAGTTTTGAACCATGCTTAATGATAATAAATCAAGTAGGTTTAATGGGTATGTGTTTTATCTTACTTATCAAATCCTAATGGAGGCGTATAAAACCCTCTCCATGAGGAGAAAATATTAATCTTGCATTAGGTTTTCCTCCCCTCCTCCCCCTCTCTTGTGTCACCCAAAAAAGAGGTGTCACCCACCTCTTACGCCGACGACCCAAGGGGTTGTACCCCTTTCTACCACTGCATCCAACCACCGTCGGCAACTCTTACTGCCATCAGGAACCTACCTACCTACTTCCCTTGATCCCCCCTAGCCACCTGCCACCTGCCCTCTACCTCTTGCCCAAAAGCCACCAGCAACAGCTCTAAAGGCCACCGAACAGTAGCAAAATGTTGTTGTCCTCTATCTCAATTTGGTACTATTGGGTTGTCCTTTTCGCTAGGTTGCCCTTGTCTCTAGGCATCAAATCAAACCGAGGTTCTCTCTTGGATCATGTTGTCTTCCTTCTTTGACTAGTACCAAAATGAAGATGAAACTTGTGGCTTTGAGAAGTCGTCTCTGTTGGTCCCTTGGCGGCGGGCTAAAGAGGGGGCAAATAGCCCTATAATAATAATTGAAATACCTTTCTCTTTCTTTCAATGTTAACTTCAATAATAAAAAATAAATATAATAATTAAAAGAAATACAAGGCAAAAAGGTTACTTGATTTGTAATCGGGGAGGTTGCTAATCTAGGGCAAATGAAGCTTTTAAGTCAACTCCTTCTTCGACACAAGTCAAAGGTGGAGAAACCTTGTACAAGACGTTGACAACTCACGAATAATAAAGAACAAAAAAGAATTTGAATATAGAGAAAGTGTTGTTTGAATGAAGAGGACCATGACTCTATTTATAGCCTACTAGTCGAAAATAGTCGTTTGCTGATGTGGCAACTCTGGGCACCTGGACCCGCTCCGAGAGCCCCCAGCTATGCGCCTTATCTGCTCACAACAACTTTGCAACAGTGTATTGATAAAAATTTATCATCATTCGGGTGCTTGGACTGGTCGGGGCACTCAGAGTGCTACTGACGTGACCCCGAAAGTGATCCACAGCAAAGGCTCTACAATGGTGCACCTATTAAACACCAAGGCGATCTGGCCGCCCAAACTGGTCCAGCTGCCTGGACTAGTCCGAGAGCCTAGACAAGTCAGCTTCGTGCTGACTCATCCGTGTTCTTCTCTGGTCAAATGGGTGATCTTCCAGCCATCCAGAGTTGAGCTCACCCAAATCCAACTCTAACTTTCTCCTCGAGCAGTCTTCCGCTCTGGCTTCTCGTCCCTCAAAAGATTTGTCTGCGTTCTTCTCGCTCCACCGGTGTACTCTTCTACAGCTTCTCATCCCTTGGTTACACCGAGCCTGCAGACTCGATTCCTGTGTTATCCTTCTCGTTCGTCACATCTTCCGCTCAATTTCTTGCTTTCCTAAGTCCCTACACACTCAGACCCAAGGTATCAAACACGTAGAGACTAACTTTACTTGGTTAATCACATCAAAACTAACATGGGGTGCTTACAATCTCTCCCTTTTGATGTGAATCAACCCAAGTTAAGTTAGGGTTAAACCAAAATAGTAAACTCAATGAATATGCAATTTAGTACATTTAAATTTACAAATTAAAACAATTGATACAAAAAATTGTACCTCCCCCTAAACTTAATCTTACTTCTCCCCCTTTGATCATATTAAAAATAGAGGTAAGCATCAAAAATAAATTGGGGAAAATTTTCTAAGGGTTACATAAATAGTGACTTATTTTGTGAAAAAATTATGCGAATTTTTTTTTTTAAAATTTGAATTTTGATGATTTAACAACAAGTTTTGTAAAAATAATTTTAATACTATTTTTAATCTTTGAAAAATTTTGAAAATTTTTGTAACTATTAAACATAATAATCTAGAATAGTGTTAAATTTTTCAAGAATAACCTAAATTAATAAAAGTAATAATAAATTATTTTATACAGAGATATGCATTCTAAAAAAATATTTAAAAATAGATTTTGAGCTCAAAAAATTTTTTACATTTTTTTAGTATGTAAAATACAAATATCTTCAGAAAAAATAAATTTTTGAAGATTGAATTTTTAAAAAAAAAATTATATTAAAAATTAATATTTTGATAAAAAATATTCATAAAAAATTCATTAACGATCAAAAAAATCTCAAAAAAAAATTATCCAAATAGAGACTTGACTGTGTTATCATTGTAAAAATTTTGAATAAGAAATGCTAACAAAAAGTTTGCAAGAAAAATATTTTTTCTAAATAAATCAAAATTCAGTCTAGCAAATCAATTAAATTTAAAGAAAATTTTAAAGTAGACATAATTTTAGAACCCAATAGAAGTTCCCACCTACTGGATTAAAGATATTTTCTAAGAATGTATTTTTGTGATACTTTTGTAGTTTGACCCTTATGATATCTTAAATACCAATTTAGTTCCTAAAAATTTATAGGTTTATGAACATGTGAACATGTATCATCGTTTTCTAATTATTCTAATTTCTCTTTTAACTTAGCATTTTCAATTTCAATTTGTTAAAACTTCTAATCAATAGGATTTTGCTAAGATTATTTTTATTTCTAGGTTTTCCTTTTTTCAATTGCTCATTTTTCATTTTTAGTTTACACAGTGACTTAGGCATAGATTTTATTCCTAAATACAACTGCTCAAGAGGTAAGAGATATACGTCACTTACCATATCGGATCTGAAATTGGATTCTCCCCCTTCATCACTGCATTCTTATGATGTGGCTCCCCCTTCACTGATGCTAGCTTTTGAGTTACTTGGTTATTCATGACTAGACATCAGTGTCAGTCCAGCATAAGCTTCTATCTCTGATTTGGATGAAGAACTTTCATCCCAGGTGGCCTTGAGATTCTTGTACTTTGATCGCTTTAACTCTTTGTCTTTCTCCTTCTTGAGCTTTGGGCAGTCATCCTTGATATACCCCTCTTCATGACAATTGTAACATCAAACTTTTCTTTTGCTTCTTAGATTTTTCTTGGCCTGCATCTCATTAAATTTGTTAGATATAAAAAATTTTTTGAATTTTCTTACCATATACGCTTCTTGGTCTGCATCAAGATATGAGTCTGACTCAAATTGATCCTTCTTGTTGGCTCTCAATGCTAGATTTTGACTCAACTCTTTTCTTGTACCTACACATCTAGATTCATGTAATTCAAATGATGGAAAGAGGCCTTCTAGCGTACTTAACTCTAGATCTTTTAATATATAATACGCATCTATGATCGAGATCCACTCTGGAGTTCTAGAAAAGGTGTTGAGTGCATAGCAGATTGAGTCCCGGTTAGTTATCGCTTCGCTGAGATTGATCAGTCCGGTAATCAGATCTTTGATCTGCGAATGTAGTTGTGTCATTGTCTCACCTTTTTCCAAATGGAGGTTTGTTAGTTGACTCCAAAGAATGTCTCATCGTGCAAGCTTTGCTTCAAATGTGCCTTTATGGTGCTTCAAGAATTTTTCCCAGAGTTCTTTGGCTGAGGTGTAGCTTCGATGTGGTTGACCTCTTGAGGTGGCAGAACACTAAGCAGGTGGAACTCTGCTTTTTAGTTGGCCATGAATTCTGCTTGTTCCTTTTTGGTCTAGTGATCTTTTCTTTTATGTCACAGTTGTTATTGTGAAGTTCCACAAAACTATACTTTATTGTTAGCAATATATCAAAGTCAGTTTTAAAGAATACCTCCATTTTTCTTTTCCAGTGAGCAAAGCCCCCCTCGAACTTAGGCAGGTGAATGATAGCACTAGCCATCTTCTTCTTTGCTTCAATTGGTGGTTGGTCCTTCTAACTATCTCTTGCTCTAATACCAATTGTTAGTCCCTTGGTGGTCGGCTAAATGGGGGGTGAATAGCCCTGTAATAACAATCGAAATACTTTTCTCTTTCTTTCGACATTAACTTAGACAATAAAAAAAATATATAATAACTGAAAGAAATACGAGGTAAAATGGTTAATTGATTTACAACCGGAGAGATTGATAATCCAAGGCAAATGAAGCTCTTAAGTCAACTCCTTCTTCGACACAAGTCAAGGCGAAGAAACCTCGTACAAGATGTTGACAGCTCATGAACAATAAAGAACATAAAAGAATTTGAGTATAGAAAAAGTGTTATTGAATGAAGAGGACTAGGGCTTTATTTATAGCCCACTGGTCGAAATAGTCATTTGCTGATGTGGCGACTCCCGGTGCCTGGACCCGCTCCGGGCAGCTCTAGCTGTACCTCTTATCTGCTCATAATGGCTATACAATAGTGTGCTGATAAAACTTTATCATTATCTGGGTGCGTGGACTGGTTTAAGCATCCAGAGTACTACTGACATGGCCTCTAAAGTGATCTACAATAATGACTGTACGACGGGGCGTCTATTCAGCACCAAGGCGTCCGGGTGTTCAGACTAGTCCGAGCACCTTGACGTCTAGGCACCTGGAATTGCTCCAGGCAATCGGACAAGTCAACATCTTGCTGACTCGTCCAGCTTTTTCTCCAGTCGAACGGGTGATCCTCCAGCCATCCAGAGTTGAGCTTACCTAAACCCAACTCTGACCTTCTCCTCGAGCAGTCTTGTGCTTCGGCTTCTCATCCCTTAGAAGTGTCGCTCGCGTCCTTCTTGCTCCACTGGTGTACTCTTCCGTAGCTTCTTGTCCTTCGGATGCACTGAGCCCGTCAACTTGATTCTTATGTCATCATTCTCGTTCGTTGCGTCTTTTGCTGAACTTCTTGTATTCCTAAACCCCCTGCACACTCAAACATAAGGCATCAAATACACAAAGTCTAACTTAACTTAGTTGACCGTATTAAAACCAACACGGGGTACTTACAGTCTCAAAAGTATCTCGGTGTGGATACGAATAGAGGCAATCCTTGTGAGGGTTGCTAGTTGATGACATTCCCGTTAAATGTCATACAACGAATATAATTTCTAAATAAAGCTTTTCTATGATTATGTTTACACATGTTTATCCTTGTGGTTGTGTGTGATAAGTGTTGTAATAATTTAGGAAATTATTATGCTTCCACTGCATGTTTTTCGAAAATAAAAACGTTAAGCATGCATAGAGATAGTGTGCACGTGCGCGCACACACACCGCTAATATGTTGCACAACTCTGCGTCTGTACACAACTTTCACCGTAACAATGCCCCCCATCACTATTTTTTATTTTTTATACTATAGCATTGCCTTGTCAAAAATTAAAAACCCTAAACCTTGCTTCTCCCCTTTCCCTCTCAAAAATCGAAACATTTTGAACCCTTCATCTTGTCTCTTTTATCTTGCTATAATATTTTTCAATCCTTTTCTAAGTAACTTCTGTGTAAACAGTAAATGTATAAGGAATAAAAAGTATGTTGGCCATATAAGGCCTGTGGAGGCCAAATAAGGTAGGTGATTAACCAAAAAATTAAAAATAGTTGGGGCAATAGTTCAACTGTGAGGTCTGTTTACAGGTAAGGCTCACTAGAAGTAATACCAGAATAAAGAACAAGGTATCCTTTCAATTGACCGAGTCTCTCAATTAAAAATCAAACCCTCAACCTTATAATAACCCTCTAAAAATTGGTAAAAATTGTATATTTTGATATATTGAGTTCCTTAGGGTAATTAAGCTCTTTAAAGGTAAAGGTGTTTAATGGTCCTAAGGGATTGAATTTGTGTTAAATTGATACCATTGCACCCATATTAGTTCCTTATATATGTCTATGCTTGTCCTCAACCCCTTGATTGAAGTCTTTTATGGCAATCAAGAACTTTTTACCAAAAGTATTTGACAGTTTTAAAAGGTTCAATTTCTTACCAAACGAACATTATTGCAACTCTAGTGACTCTAAATCTAAGCAAAAAAAAATAGGCATAAATAGATTGAGAGAATTATTAGGGGTACAATGACGCCTATTTAAAATGAATCTGAGCTTAAAAGTGTTTAATAGTCTACAGTTCTCTAAATTAGGAAACGAAAAATGTATACACGAACTTAGAAAATTACTACGAGTGCAATTATGTTCCTTTAGCAAACACTGGGCGATCAATAAATACTTTTAGATAAAAGTGTGATGAATTTAAATGACTCAAAATTTGAAAGACGTGCAACTATAAAAATTTCCTGATTTACCGACGGAATATTATTCCGTTGCTAGTTATTATAGTTACCGACACAAATTCAATTCCGTGGGAAAAAGTCAGGTTTACTGACGGAATTTTATTTCCGTCGGTAAGAACCTTGTTTCTAACCAAAAAAGCCAGGGAAAAATCGGGGGTTAACGACGGAATTTGATTTCCATCAGTAACCTCTGACAAAATATGAAATCCGTTGGGGATTACCGACAAAAATCAAATTCCGTCGGTAATCCTGCAAATTACTAGGGCACGCGCGATCCCTTTCTTTTCTCTCACGCGCGCGTTTATTGTCTCCGACAGCGGTGGCGACAGGCGATTTTCTCTGGGTAAACTTCTTCCTCATTGACACGACGGCGTCTCCAACCGCCAGCATGCGGCTGGCGGCGTCTCTGGCCGCCAGCACGCTGCTGGCGTCATCTCTGGCCGCCAGCACGCGGCTGGCGCCGTCTTCGTCCGCCAGCACGCAGCTGGCGCCGTCTCCGGCAGCCAGCATGCGGCTAGCGGCATCTCCGACTGCCAGCACGCGGCTGGCGGTGTCTCCGGCCGCCAGCACGTGGCTGGCGGTGTCTCCGGCCGCCAGCATGCGGTTGGCCGCGTCTCCGGCCGCTAGCACGCGGCTGGCCGTCTCTCCGGCCGTCAGCACGTAGCTGGCGGCGTCTCCGGCAGCCAGCACATGGCTGGATAACCATGATTTTGGCTATATTATTTTGAATCATAATGCATATTTTTATTGGTTTATTCATAGTTTAATCTCACATTAGCATCATATCTCAATATTGCATTTGACTTTGGACTTAATTATAAATTGGCTTATAATCATGGTATTTGGTGCTAATATTTGATTCTTATTTTGTAGGCATCAAAAGGGTCATGGACCCGATCAGATCAGACTGCATTTGTGCTCAAATCAAGGGCTTAATGAGGCGATTACACCTTGGAGCTATTTGGACCGTTCATCTATAATCAAGCAGATCTGAGCCATCCGTCAAGCATCTAGTCCATCCGACCTAAGGAGGAGCAAATCCAATCCATTGATGAAGATCCGGAAGTTTTGATTCAGATCCGAGATGATCCAACCGTTGATCGAGCCCAAGTCAATCTGGACTGTCCGATCAGATGAGGAGAGGTTTAAAACGTTTGAGAAGCTACAGTGCTTCCCTGAGTTCGGTTCGCGATATTTTGCTACAGTGCCATCATCTTCGTCGCGCGACGCCGAGACTCCCATTCTCCGATTCCAGATCCGTGAGCTTAGATTTTTCTCCGACGACGATCATCAAGCTTCGACGTTCATCTTCCAGCGATCAGAGATCAGTCGAGGGAGGTTTCTCAGCCGCGCCTTGATTCTGTCCACCGCCACATTGCCGATCGGGGAGGTTTCCGATCAGTGATCTCCGCATCCACCATAGCTTCGAGGGAGGTTTCTTGGAGTTTTTGTACCTTTTCCACATCCCATTCCGCAGCTACATTGGATAGATTTGGGCGATCGATCTGATTTGTGTATTCTCAGAGTCAAGCTCTGTTTTCTTTGGTTGATGGTGATACCTGTAGTGACCACCCTTCTTACTACTACTACTACTCTCTAAGAGTGACCGTTATTTAACTACTAACTCTACTTAACCGGTATAATTAAAAACCACGAGGAATCCCTACCGAAAAATTTTGGCAGAGTCTCCCCTGTACCGGTGACCAAATCAACAATACAAACAAACTATACTCAGCCACAGGCGGCTGGAACCTATATTTTCACAACCACGCAGTATAATATCACAAATAAAAGAAGAAACTACTCTAACAATCGCAAACAACTATATCACTCCATCAATACAACCCAACTACAAATGCGGAATAAACTTAATTACAAACTCAACTCATAATAACATTTAAAGAAAACTAAAAGAACTCTAAACAGGAAAGTCTTAACAATTCCTTAGCAAACTCTTGATCTCCCCATAGTCCAGCCATCACACACCTTCATCACCACCACCTTGTTGCCTTCCTTGCTAAATCTTTTCTTTTCCTTTATCTGCAATAGGAGGAAGTGCAGTCTATAAGCATAAAGCTTAGTGAGCGCTATCTACTCACAAAAACTCGATATGCATGTATATAAATAAAAACATGCTAAAACTGAATGCTAACATATAAAATTACTCATGCTCATAAATAGCAAAGGAAATCATGCTAACTGAAATGCTAATCATTGTATAGCTAATTATGCTCATAAACCAATAATAGAAGTATACTAAACATGTAAAGCTACTAAACATGTAAAGTTACTAAACATGTAAAACTACTAAACATGTAAAACTAAACATGCTGAATAATCTAGTAGCAAGGAAACAATTGAAACTACTACTGCATGCTTCAAATAACAAGAAACTAATTTTCTAATTCTAGACAGATTTCAAGCTCGTTTCATTTGTTTCAAAAAAACTTATACTTTAATACTTCAAAATAATAATAAACTTCTTTTGGGCCCGGCATTGTACCAATTTGCGCGCATCCTTAATAAGAGTCGAGATAGCTAATCCCAAAACTACTAAGGTACTTCTAGGCGATCTTGTGCCTAGGGGCGATCTAGGAGCCCACCCATTGGACCTTGTGTCCTAGACCTTGTGTCCCGTACATACCATTAAAAAGTAAAATACTTTCTCTTTAACTATAACTTCTTTATACTTGCCCTTACTTGGCATTTAAGCAAACACCTTGTGTGCGCTTTTGATATTCAATCTTCTGGAATTGAAATCAAGTCTAGACCTTAGTCTTTCTTGCTTATAGTTCTTAAAGACAGAAACTCATGCTTATGTAATAGCAAAGAAACTAATAATTGCATGCTCAAGATATTCTAATAGCAAAAGAGACTAGAAAGTATCACCGTGCACATCTAATGACAAAGGGAACTGATCATGCTTAATTATTAGTAAATGGAAAATTTCTCATGCTTTACTAATAGCAAACGAAAACTAAACAGTAAGAGAATAATCTAAACAGCATAGGAAAAATCTAAACAACATGCTAAACTCATTCAAATTCCTTCTCCTCTTCTTTAACAAACTCATGACAGCAAAGGTAGATTAACCAAGCTAGGGCAGCAAAAAGGAAATTAACCAACAAAAGAGAATTATCATTGATAACCTAGATTCAAATCTGTTCTTCATGCTTACTGCCTAAAACAACAAAAGACCGAAACTAGAATCTGCTGAAGTTTTAAACCTATGCGAAGCTTGGTATGGCAGCAAAGGAAATTACATCTAACTTATCAGTCATCTTAATTCATAGTTTAGGAAGAACAAATCAAGAATCAACTAAATTAGTTATTGGTACAATCAGTGACCAAGTTTAGTATATATCAATCAAACAATGTAATATTTTCAATACTCCTTTTATTTGTTATAGAAATTGTAGTTAATTCCTCATCATGATCAATAATATCAGTTCTACAATAAGATCAGAAGGTCAATGATATCAAGATGATGGAAGGTTAGTATATTAGAAAGGCATCCCTGTCATGGTCAAGAGTTCCAACTAGCCTATCCACATGGATATAAAATTTTGCATTAGCTTCAGAGTTCTGAATACAATACTAATTACAAGGCTTGGAAGGAATTCTAATCCACCCGCTTGAACTGAACTAACCCTTCCCTTTCTTTCTTTAAGGATCACGGCAGCAAGCAAAAACAACAAAAGCTCCATGAAACATGCTCCGAAATCAACACAAGAACTAACATAAATCTGAAACCACTCCTACAACAACTCAGTGAAACAAAATCACCCAGTCCGAATGAATCTACCAAAATCAAACTACAAATCCCGAAAGCAAACAAAGAAGAATCAAAGCTCGCGGAACTACTCCTACTGCAGGTGAGAAGCAACTCACCGTGATTTGCTTAGACTTACAACCAATCGGGACGAACTCTAGGGCTTAGGCAAGAGGAAGTTCTCGGCTTCCTCTTGTGCTCACGCGTGCTCCTCTCTGTCGGGATGACCACCACGGATGAGCTTGGCCAGAAGATAGCTTCGCCGGTGCCGGAATGAACCCTAGGAGACGCCGCGATTTCGCTTGTGGGTTTGTCGCCGTCACGCAGCCGAGAAGAGAAGAGATTTTTGAGAGAAGTTTTTGATTTTCCGAAAAGAAACCTAAATTCCTTTTTTTATACTAGGGTTAAACCGAACTATACCTTAAATATAATCCATTCTTTCCTTAATTAACAAAAACTCGCCGGCACAGCTGGTCAATTGACTTTTAACCGAAGCAAGGGGTCTCGGCTTCAATCCCTCAGCCGCGCACTTTTTCCCAATTTATTCCCTAATCATTAACTATGCTATAAACTTAATTCTCACCATATAAGGTTAACAAAACCGTGTAGCTCAACTGGTTGGGCCGGTTTTGCTTGGGTCAGTCCGACCCGAGATCGTGGGTTCGAATCTAACCTTCAACATTTTTTTTAAAACTTCTTTCTTTTTGTAATCCTACTAAACGACCTCCAAAAATTACGTAAAAATACTCTAAAAATTCCTAAAAATCTCTAGAATATTTTAAAAGTATTTCCAAATATTTTTATGGACTTTTAGAACTTGAAATAGGGAAAATTGGGTCGTTACAATTCCCCATACCTTATAAAAAGTTCGTCCTCGAACTTAGAATAGCTCTGGATACTTCTGTCTCATACTATCCTCCCGCTCCCAAGTGACTTCCTCGTGCTTCTGGTTCTGCCAGATAACCTTCACTAGTGACACTTCTTTATTTCTTAGTCTCTTGACTGCTCTGTCCAATATCTGTGTAGGTCTGCTCTCATAACTAAGATCCTCTTGGATCTGTACTGACTGAGGCTGAATCACTTGGCTCGGGTCATGGAGACACTTCTTTAGCATGAAGACATGAAACACATTGTGTATTGCTGACATGTCTTGTGATAAGTCCAGCCTGTAAGCTACTTTCCCAATCCTTTCTGTGATCAGGTAAGGCCCTACATAATGAGGACTTAATTTTCCTTTCTTGCCAAATCTCATCACTCCCCTCATAGGAGCGACCTTGAGAAAGACTGAATCCCCTACTTGGAATTCAAGTGGCCTACGGCGTGTGTCAGCATAACTCTTCTGTCTACTCTGGGCAGTCTCAATTCTCTGTCTGATCTTCTGAATAGCCTGAGTAGTCTCATCTATCAGCTCTGTCTGTATGCCCAGTTCCACTTTCATCTCTCTTCTTTCACCTGCTTCTTGCCAACAAATGGGTGATCTGCACTTCCTGCCATACAACGCTTCATATGGTGCCATTTTGATGGTGGCCTGATAGCTATTGTTGTAGGCAAACTCAGCTTAGCACAGATACTTGCACCAACTTCCCTTGAAATCTAGTGCACAAGCTCTGAGCATATCTTCTAGAATCTGATTTACTCGCTCTGTCCGTCCATCAGTCTGTGGATGGAAAGCTGTGCTGAACTTGAGTTTGGTGCCTAGTGCATTCTGAACACACTCCCAAAAGTGAGAGGTGAAGCGCCCATCTCTATCAGAAACAATAGATTTAGGAACTCCGTGAAGTCTGATCACCTCTTTAACATATAGCTGTGCCAACTGCTCTATAGAGTGAGACACCCTGATGGCTAGAAAATGAGCAGACTTGGTCAATCTGTCCACTATCACCCATATCGCATCATATCCATTTGTGGTTCTTGGGAGACCTGTTATGAAGTCCATGGATATGTCTTCCCACTTCCACTCTGGTATAGGAAGAGGCTGTAGAACTCCTCCTGGTCTCTGGTGTTCTTCTTTGACCCTCTGACATATCAGGCAGGTACTGACATATTTAGCTACATCTCTTTTGAGTCCAGACCACCAGAATCTCTGTTTCACGTCTTGATACATCTTGGTAGAACCAGGATGCATGGAATAAGGTGTACTATGAGCTTCTTCCAAAATTTTCTTTCTCATCTCTTTATCATTGGGAACACAAAGGCGACTCCCCTGATAAAGAATTCCACTATCTGATACTCGAAACTCCGAATTTCCTTCTTCCTGTATCCCTTGCTTGATCTTTTGGATATCAGGATCTTCACTTTGCTTTCTTTGTATATCCTCAAGCAGGGTTGACTCTAAGGTCAATGCAGAGAGTTGCCCATAAATAATTTTCATTCCAAAATCTGATAACTCCTTCTGCAGTGGTAGGGCTAATGATGACAAAGACATCAGGGATGCACTGGATTTTCTGCTTAGTGCATCTGCCACTTTATTAGCTTTGCCTGGAAGCATAAGCTATAACTTTTCCTTCTTGCATGAATACAGCTCCTAGGCCCATCTTGGAAGCATCACTGTAGATGTCAAAACTCCTGTCACTTTCTGGAACAGTCAGAATAGGAGCACTGGTCAGTCTCTTCTTAAGCTCTTGGAAACTCTGCTCACATTTATCTGACCATTCAAACTTCTTATTCTTTTTGATGAGGGCTGTTAGTGGAGAGGCTATTCTGGAAAAGTCTTCCACGAATTTCCTGTAGTACCCAGCTAAACCAAGGAAGCTTCTGATCTCCCTGGCATTCTTGGGTCTCTTCCACTTGCTGACCGCTTCTACCTTGGCTGGATCCACTTGAATGCCTTCTCTAGAAACGATGTGACCTAGAAACGCCACCTGCTCCAACCAGAATTCGCACTTGAGAATTTAGCATAGAGCTGCTTTTGTTGAAGGGTCTGCAGAACTATTCTCAAGTGCGTGTCATGCTCCTCTGGGGTTCTGGAATAGATTAGAATGTCGTCGATGAACACAATGATAAATTTGTCAAGGTATTCTCTGAACACTCTGTTCATCAGGTCCATGAAGACCGCTGGTGCATTAGTCACACCAAAAGGCATGACTACAAACTCGTAGTGTTCAGATCTGGTCCTGGAAACTGTTCTGGGTGTATCACTTTCTTTCACTTCCAACTGATGATACTCAGAGCACAGGTCTATCTTTGAGAACACTCTGTTGCCCCTCTCAGCTGATCAAATAAGTCATCGATCCTGGGAAGGGGGTACTTGTTCTTGATTGTCACTTGATTCAAAGCTCAGTAGTCTATGCACATCCGCATTGATCCATCTTTCTTTTTGAAAAACAACACAGGAGCTCCCCAAGGTGAGTGACTGGGGTGAATGAAGCCTTTGTCAAGTAACTCCTGTAGTTGTTCTTGTAACTCCTTCAGCTCTGCTGGAGACATGCAATACGGAGCTTTTGAAATTGGACCAGTTCCAAGAACCAATTCAATCTCAAATTCCACTTCTCTGTTGGGAGGTAGTCCAGGTAGCCCTTCTGGAAATACTTCTGGATACTCACAGACTACCCGAACATCTTCTTGCTTGGGTCTTTCTTGTTATCTTTGTCCTTCCAGTTCTGATTACTTGATTGGGTTCTCTGTTTCCCCCCTGTCTTGTCTTCTATCTTGACTGGCTTGTATTGCGTTTGTTGTGCCTTGTTACTGTTCAGATAGTGCTCACTAATGCCCTGCTGACCAGCTCTTCACCAATCTATGGTCGGTGAGTTTCACTACTCACATTAGGTGTTATTTCTGGTCCCAGCATTAGGAGCATCAGTCTGACTCGTTCTTTCATTGTACTTACTAACTCTAGGCAAAGGTGAGCTAGCCTGTTAAATCTTTTAACCGCTTCTTCTACTGGTAGGTCACCTGGTCTAAATTCTATAAACTGCTCATAATGTTTATTGGTGATCCGTTGGCGGAAGAACTCTTAGTAAAACTCTACCTCAAAGTCAACCCAGCTTATCTGGTTGACTGCTCTCTTACTCTTAACTCGCTCCCACTACATACAAGCATCTCCAGATAGGCAGAAAGAGACACACTTAATGGTATCAACCTTCTCGACTTCTGGTCAGTCAAGAAGCTCCATTGTGCTCTCAAATGTCTTGAACCAAGCCTGGGCATCCCAGGGCTCAATCGTGCCTGAGAATCTTTCTGGTTTCAGCTTCAGCCACTGGTTGAGGTATGCTTCTTGTCTTCTAGGTGTTGTGGCGACTTCTTGGACAACCGATAGGACTTCAGCCACCACTGGGGTCTCCACATTAATGGTTGGGGAAGTGGGAGGAGCTGGCTTCTGATTGGTCATTAGATTAGCAATCACTTGCTGCTGCTCGCTACTTGTCTCTGAAGTTGAGTAACAACTTCAGAGAGAATAGGCCCAGGGGTTCTGGGCTCTTCGTTCTCCTGATCTTGGTCCTTAGTACGAGCGCTACGGGGGCGTCCTCTTCTTGACATCTAATTATGTAAAGAAAGAAAGACTTGATATATTCTTTATCCTTTCTAACCAAACTTAGGTATATGAATAAAAGAGAAACAAACTTCTATCTTACTTAAGCACTTAAAAACAAATACTCTATACTGCAGTTAATAATAAGGAAAGCAGAATAAAGAAAGAATTTTAAATACTTTCTTACTTGGAGACGGCAAGGATGATGTTGATGTGTGTGTGATGCTGGAGAATGGAACACTGCTCTGATACCAACTGTAGCGACCACCCTTCTTACTACTACTACTACTCTCTAAGAGTGACCGTTACTTAACTACTAACTCTACTTAACCGGTATAATTAAAAACCACGAGGAATCCCTACCAAAAAATTTTGGCAGAGTCTCCCCTGTACCGGTGACCAAATCAATAATACAAACAAACTATACTCAGCCACAGGCGGCTGGAACCTATATTTTCACAACCACGCAGTATAATATCACAAATAAAAGAAGAAACTACTCTAACAATCGCAAACAACTATATCACTCCATCAATAGAACTCAACTACAAATGCGGAATAAACTTAATTACAAACTCAACTCATAATAACATTTAAAGAAAACTAAAAGAACTCTAAACAGGAAAGTCTTAACAATTCCTTAGCAAACTCTTGATCTCCCCATAGTCCAGCCATCACACACCTTCATCACCACCACCTTGTCGCCTTCCTTGCTAAATCTTTTCTTTTCCTTTATCTGCAATAGGAGGAAGTGCAGTCTATAAGCATAAAGCTTAGTGAGCGCTATCTACTCACAAAAACTCGATATGCATGTATATAAATAAAAACATGCTAAAACTGAATGCTAACATATAAAATTACTCATGCTCATAAATAGCAAAGGAAATCATGCTAACTGAAATGCTAATCATTGTATAGCTAATTATGCTCATAAACCAATAAAAGAAGTATACTAAACATGTAAAGCTACTAAACATGTAAAGCTACTAAACATGTAAAACTACTAAACATGTAAAACTAAACATGCTGAATAATCTAGTAGCAAGGAAACAATTGAAACTACTACTGCATGCTTCAAATAACAAGAAACTAATTTTCTAATTCTAGACAGATTTGAAGCTCGTTTCATTTGTTTCAAAAAAACTTATACTTTAATAATTCAAAATAATAATAAACTTCTTTTGGGCCCGGCATTGTACCAATTTGCGTGCATCCTTAATAAGAGTCGAGGTAGCTAATCCCGAAACTACTAAGGTACTTCTAGGCGATCTTGTGCCTAGGGGCGATCTAGGAGCCCACCCATTGGACCTTATGTTGGATCGAGAAGCGCTAGAGGGGGGTGAATAGCGCTCGTGGCTATTTCGTTCGATTATCGGAAAACTATCGGAGTTAAAACGTGCAGCGGAATAAGCGAAAATAAAATAAAGAGACAACACAAAGAGACAGGTCGATTTTACTTCGTTCGGAGCCTAAGTCGACTCCTACTCGAAGGCCCGCGATCCTTGATCGCTTCCGGTGGGCAACAACTATAAGCTCGTTAAAAGATTACAATTATGAGTACAAATAAAAGCTATCAAAAATTATACCGACAACAAGAAATGCTAATTCTGAAGCTTCGGGTCGTCGGGCACTTGTAGTAGCACTTCGGAGCGTCTTTTGGAGCAGCATGTAGATGAAAGATCACTTAGAATTCGTTGTATTTGAAGCTGCACCTCAACCCTCCTTTTATATGCGGTTCCGGGCGCCTGGATCCCTTCCGGGCGCCTGGAGTGTGACGTGGCCAACCAACCAGGATGCTCCACATGGCGAAGTCGCGCAGGGGATAGAATTTGGTCCCGGGCGCCCGGATAGCCTTTTTCCAGCAAGTTCCTCACCTGCAAACAAAAGTTAGTCCGAGCAAAATACCCTGCAAGACAATGTTAGAATGTGATAAAACACAGTAAGTAATAATTGACAGTCTTCGGACTGTCCGAGTCTGACTTTGGATTTCCAGTCGGAAGCCCTAGGTCGACCCGACGCCTACTGTTCCCTCTTCGGGGAACGCGTCCTCACCTACTCCACTCAGGAGATTTACCTGTTGCTAGTCGATCCTCCAGATCGACTGGACTTTTGCTCAGCACTCGATGCTTCCGGACTTTCTGCTGGACATCCGCTTCCCCGGCTAGTCCAGTCTTTCACCTGGTTCGCGACACCAGGACTTTTCACCTAGGGTTAACACCCCCTAGGACTTTTGCCTGAAGCCATCAACCTGCCAAGACTTTACGCATAGGGTTACCACCCCCTATGACCTAGGGTTACCACCCCCTAGAGTTTTCCTCTACATAGGGTTACCACCCCCTAGGACCTAGGGTTACCACCCCCTAGGGTTTTCCATTTGCCTAACCGCAGCTAGGACTTATGCCTAAGTTCCACTTAGGACTTTCCTGCAAACTTGTTCAACATATTAGAAACCAAAACACCTTAACTTTGAACCCTTTGACATAATCAAAACATAGGTTCGATCGTCGGATGCTTCCCGCACCAACAATCTCCCCCTTTTTGATTATGGCAATCCAGTTCAAAGTTAAGTAAAAAAATAAGACAGTAAGTACAAAAACTTAAACAAAAAACTTTATATGCTTTCCCATTGATTATGTTTAAGTTTACTCTTTACTTAACTTTTCTCTCTCCCCCTTTGACATAAATCAAAAAGAAACCTAGGAAAAGAGAAAAATAGTCTATGTAACTTCCTCTCTCCCCCTTTGCTCTATGAATCGTCTTTTGCAAACATTGAATTTTGAAAATATAGCTTAAGTGAAAAGGGATTTAGCTTAATTTTGAATAAAATAATACTTATTTTTGAAAAAGAACTTGTTAGTTTTTTGGTTGAAGAGAGAGAGTAGCTAAAATTTTAATTTAGATTATTTATTCAGTTGGTCTTTAAGTCCAAGCATGAGTCAAGTTAAATAGTAATCAAATTATCTAATTGGTGTTGATCAGGTATCAGAGCCCTAAAGTACAGGTAATCTTAATCTTAATATTTCCATTTCCTTTAGTTTGAGAGATACTTTTAGCTAAGATAATGTTATTTTTTGTCTTTAACAATTAACTCAGCAAATTTTTGTGATATCACAACACTTTAAATTCTTAGTTTTTAAAGAGGGAGTTTAGAAAAGATTTGATCAAGACTCAGTTTAACTAAGATTTTTACTTTTTAAAATACTTTTATCAAAGACTTAGCTAAACTTATGAAGATAGTAGTTTTGTTAAGTATTTAACCTTTAAAAACTTAGTTTTTTTTTTTAATTATTTTGATGAAATTTTGAGAATGTTTTGGAAAATATTTAGCATATTCAGCGAAACTTAGCATTTGAAAACAATTGCTTTGAGAGACTCTTAGCTAAATTCCCTTTTTGTCTTTAAAAAAACTTTAAAAAGCACTTAGCTAAATTTGAAAATACTTAGCTATATATTGTCTTGAGAAAACTTCTTGCCAAATAGCTAAGTTTAGAGTATTATCTAACTAAGCTTAGTTAAAGAAGACTTGATTAAGTACTTAGCTTAAAGAGGTTTTACATAAAGGCTTAGCTTTGAAAACATTCTAGAATAGTTGTAATTTAAAAGCCAGGTCATAAATAATTTTAATTTTAAAGTTAAGTTAAAAATAACCTGAATTTTTGAAGATAAGTAAAAATAGTTTTTAATTTTGAGGTCAAGTTAAAAATTTTAAGGAAGAACTAATTTTAAAACCGACTCAAAATCACTCCCCCTTAATTAATGCCTTAATAAATTTTTGAGTTCAGGAGTCCAAGCATGAGAGGTACAAAAAATATTTTCCTATCTTTCCATCTCACTCATTCTAGATTAACAAGCATGTTTAGCATATGAGTGAGCGTGAGATGGAGTTGTCTTTGCAATTGATATAAAACATAAGTTTTGAATTTCAAATAATTTTGAAATGAAGTTTTAACAGATTTTAAGATGATTTTTGAAATTTAGTTTTGAAAAGATTTTTAAAGTATTTTTGAAATTTAGTTTTGAAATTTTAAAATGATTTTGAAAAGATTTTGAAATTAAGTTTTGAAAAGATTTTAAAATGATTTTTGAAATTTAGTTTTGAAAAGATTTTTAAAGTAATTTTTGAAATTTAGTTTTGAAAATATTTTAAAATGATTTTTGAAAGTAAGTTTTGAAAGGATTTTAAAATAATTTTGAAATTAATTTTGAAAGATTTTTAAAATAATTTTGAAATGAATTTTCAAAAGAATTTTTTTTTAAAGATTTTTAAAATAATTTTGAAATTAATTTTGAAAGATTTTTAAAATAATTTTGAAATGAATTTTTTAAAGATTTTTAAAATAATTTTGAAATGAATTTTCAAAATAATTTTTTTTAAAAGATTTTTAAAATAATTTTGAAATGAATTTTGAAAGATTTTTAAAATAATTTTGAAATGAATTTTTTAAAGATTTTTAAAATAATTTTGAAATGAATTTAAAAGATTTTTGAAATAATTTTGAAATGAATTTAAAAGATTTTTGAAATAATTTTGAAATGAATTTTTTAAAGATTTTTAAAATAATTTTGAAATGAATTTAAAAGATTTTTGAAATAATTTTGAAATTGAGTTTAAAAGAATTTTCAAATAATTTTGAAGTTAAGTTTAAAAGATTTTTGAAATAATTTTGAAATAATTTTGAAATTGAGTTTAAAAGATTTTTCAAATAATTTTGAAGTTAAGTTTAAAAGATTTTTGAAATAATTTTGAAATTAAGTTTAAAAGATTTTTGAAATAATTTTGAAATTGAGTTTAAAAGAATTTTGAAATAATTTTGAAATTGAGTTTAAAAGAATTTTTTAAATAATTTTGAAGTTAAGTTTAAAAGATTTTTGAAATAATTTTGAAATAATTTTGAAATTGAGTTTAAAAGATTTTTCAAATAATTTTGAAGTTAAGTTTAAAAGATTTTTGAAATAATTTTGAAATTAAGTTTAAAAGATTTTTGAAATAATTTAGTTGAATTAACTAGTCATCTCACTCGATCTAAATTTTCAATCAGGGAACCCTATAATTGTTGTGAAATGAATTATGGTTGAATTTAAGGGTCTGGTTTAACTTTGTGTTAGATTCAGGTTTAGCTTTGGGTTCAACAAGTAAGCATTCTTTGGATAAACTTCTGGGCTATGGTGAGTCACAAGGTACTCATTAAAGTAACCATGCCTTCGAGGTTTCCCAAATAGTCCTACCCATTGAGCTTAATACTAAACCTTGGTCTAACTAGTTAGGATCCATTTAAGGGTAGCTTCGGTCAGTTCCACTTGGCCAAATGCACCAGGTCGAAGTCATATCTTCCTAGACATGCGATGCCCAAGCTTCCCTAACGTACTATCATCCAAAAACTTCACCAGTACTGTAGGTCAAGTTAAACCTAGCCCATTTTGATCTAACCTTAATTACCCTGCCGGGTAATCTACTCTTGTTTTACCCATTTCAAGTGAATTAAGTTCGGAGGTGCCAGCTATTCTGGAGCCTTCCTTTGGATTTTGATTTTGATTTAATTTAACTCGAATTTAACTTGATTTTAATTTAATTTAAATTTTAAGTTTACTTAATTTGATTTCCCTTTTTAGCTTGTTTCGTAGTATTTAAGTTTTACTTTAGACTTGTAATCTAAGTCTAGATTTTGTGATTTGACTAAATTATTAACAATCTTCTCTAATTTATCAATTTTATCTTTTAAAAAGTTATTTTGTATTCCTAATTTTCTTAAAGTTAATTTCTTATTTTTACTTAATAATTTGGAGTTATTCTTGTTTAGATATGAATCAAATTTAATCATGGTATTATTAGCATGCGTATCTAATTTTGAAGAAAAATCTATACTTGAGCAAGCAAGATTAGTTGAACTACTGCAATCATGTGTTGTAAAAACTGGATTTTCACATAATGTAAATTTATTTACCTTGATTTCTCCCTCTGGATTATTGGGTCTTCTTTCTGGGCATTGTCTTTTGCAGTGACCCATTTGATTGCATTTGAAGCATTTAATTTGTTCCATCCCTCTTTTGATCATTTTCTCCTTCTGCTTCGATTGTGTCGGCCGAGTCTTATGAGTAGGACACTCGTTTTTATAGTGCCCTCTCTCCCTGCACTTAAAACAAGTTATGTGATATTTGCATTTTGAATTTACAATCTTACCTCTCAAAGTCATGACAGGATCCTCCCCCTTGACTGTTGCTACCTCGAGTTCAGACTCAGATTCAGCAATTTCCTCTTTAGCCATTAGTGCTATGAAATCGGTCTGATCTGATTCTTCTGAGTCTCGTTCGGAGGTTGACTCTGGAGATTCGTGTTTGGGTTCGCAGTCTTGTTCAATTTCTGACTCTGAAGGAATCTCATGAAGTTTGAGTAGTTTCTCCCAAAGCTCTTTAGCTGTGTCGAACCTTCCGACTCGATCAAGCTCTGAATTTGATAGTCCGCCCAGGAGAATACATGTTGCCTTTGCATTTGTCTCGAAGTTTCTTATCGTTTGTGCATCCCACTTGTCATAGGTGATGGATACACCTTCTTCAATTGGGAGAATGAGTCCGATCTGGACTATGGTCCATGTCTCCACTTGGGCTTTCAGTTGGTCCTCCATCTGGTCTTTCCAGTAACCAAAATTTTCGCTGGACAGGAGTGGTAGGCTTGCGATGTTGTATCCATCTTCATAGGCCATTTAAAAACCTAGCACGCAATATAAACAAAAAAAAAACTTGTTCCAAGACTTGGTCTTGGATTAGTAGTGCTGAATAAAGATAGAAATAACAATTTACAATTTTTTTTTAAATAATAATAAAATAATATAAAAAATATTATTAAAATAATATAAAAAATATTATTAAAATAATATAAAAAATATTATTTCAAAATTTGCTAAATGCGATATTTCGTTAATCCCAATCAATTGTGAAAAGATGAAAATGAATTTTTTGAAAACAATTTTGGAGGGAAAAAAAACGAAAGGCGTAAGATTAAAAATATAACCTATATAAACGACAAAGCCACGAAAAATGCTTGAATGGTGGTTGCACCAATTCAAAGCGACCCCGCTCTGATACCAATTGTTGGATTGAGAAGCACTAGAGGGGGGGTGAATAGCACTCGTGGCTATTTCGTTCGATTATCGGAAAACTATCGGAGTTAAAACGTGCAGCGGAATAAGCGGAAATGAAATAAAGAGACAACACAAAGAGACAGGTCGATTTTACTTCGTTCGGAGCCTAAGTCGACTCCTACTCGAAGGCCCGCGATCCTTGATCGCTTCCGGTGGGCAACAACTATAAGATCGTTAAAAGATTACAATTATGAGTACAAATAAAAGCTATCAAAAATTATACCGACAACAAGAAATGCTAATTCTGAAGCTTCGGGTCGTCGGGCACTTGTAGTAGCACTTCGGAGCGTCTTTTGGAGCAGCGTGTAGATGAAAGATCACTTAGAATTCGTTGTATTTGAAGTTGCACCTCAACCCTCCTTTTATATGCGGTTCCGGGCGCCTGGATCCCTTCCGGGCGCCTGGACGTCGGGCGCCCGAATGCTCCCGGGCGCCCGGATAGATCTCGGGCGCCCGGACCGCCTTTTTCCAGCAGGTTTCTCACCTGCAAACAAAGGTTAGTCCGAGCAAAATACCCTGCAAGACTATGTTAGAATCTGATAAAACATAGTGAGTAACAATTGACAGTATTCGGACTGTCTGAGTCTGACTTTGGATTTCCAACCGGAAACCCTAGGTCGACCCGACGCCTACTGTTCCCTCTGCGGGGAACGCGTCCTCACCTACTCCACTCAGGAGATTTACCTGTTGCCAGTCGATCCTCCAGATCGACTGGACTTTTGCTCAGCACTCGATGCTTCCGGACTTTCTGCTGGACATCCGCTTCCCCGGCTAGTCCAGTCTTTCACCTGGTTCGCGACACCAGGACTTTTCACCTAGGGTTACCACCCCCTAGGACTTTTGCCTGAAGCCATCAACCTGCCAAGACTTTACGCATAGGGTTACCACCCCCTATGACCTAGGGTTACCACCCCCTAGGGTTTTCCTCTACCTAGGGTTACCACCCCCTAGGACCTAGGGTTACCACCCCCTAGGGTTTTCCATTTGCCTAACTGCAGCTAGGACTTATGCCTAAGTTCCACTTAGGACTTTCCTACAAACTTGTTCAACATATTAGAAACCAAAACACCTTAACTTTGAACCCTTTGACATAATCAAAACATAGGTTCGATCGTCGGATGCTTCCCGCACCAACACCTTATGTCCTGGACCTTGTGTCCGGTACATGCCATTAAAAAGTAAAATACTTTCTCTTTAACTATAACTTCTTTATACTTGCCCTTACTTGGCATTTAAGCAAACACCTTGTGTGCGCTTTTGATATTCAATCTTCTGGAATTGAAATCAAGTCTAGACCTTAGTCTTTCTTGCTTATAGTTCTTAAAGACAGAAACTCATGCTTATGTAATAGCAAAGAAACTAATAATTGCATGCTCAAGATATTCTAATAGCAAAAGAGACTAGAAAGTATCACCGTGCACATCTAATGACAAAGGGAACTGATCATGCTTAATTATTAGCAAATGGAAAATTTCTCATGCTTTACTAACAGCAAACGAAAACTAAACAGCAAGAGAATAATCTAAACAGCATAGGAAAAATCTAAACAACATGCTAAACCCATTCAAATTCCTTCTCCTCTTCTTTAACAAACTCATGACAGCAAAGGTAGATTAACCAAGCTAGGGCAGCAAAAAGGAAATTAATCAACAAAAGAGAATTATCATTGATAACCTAGATTCAAATCTGTTCTTCATACTTACTGCCTAAAACAACAAAAGACCGAAACTAGAATCTGCTGAAGTTTTAAACCTATGCGAAGCTTGGTATAGCAGCAAAGGAAATTACATCTAACTTATCAGTCATCTTAATTCATAGTTTAGGAAGAACAAATCAAGAATCAACTAAATTAGTTATTGGTACAATCAGTGACCAAGTTTAGTATATATCAATCAAACAATGTAATATTTTCAATACTTCTTTTATTTGTTATAGAAATTGTAGTTAATTCCTCATCATGATCAATAATATCAGTTCTACAATAAGATCAGAAGGTCAATGATATCAAGATGATGGAAGGTTAGTATATTAGAAAGGCATCCCTGTCATGGTCAAGAGTTCCAACTAGCCTATCCACATGGATATAAAATTTTGCATTAGCTTCAGAGTTCTGAATACAATACTAATTACAAGGCTTGGAAGGAATTCTAATCCACCCGCTTGAACTGAACTAACCCTTCCCTTTCTTTCTTTAAGGATCACGGCAACAAGCAAAAACAACAAAAGCTCCATGAAACATGCTCCGAAATCAACACAAGAACTAACATAAATCCGAAACCACTCCTACAACAACTCAGTGAAACAAAATCACCCAGTCCAAATGAATCTACCAAAATCAAACTACAAATCCCGAAAGCAAACAAAGAAGAATCAAAGCTCGCGGAACTACTCCTACTGCAGGTGAGAAGCAACTCACCATGATTTGCTTGGACTTACAACCAATCGGGACGAACTCTAGGGCTTCGGCAAGAGGAAGTTCTTGGCTTCCTCTTGTGCTCACGCGTGCTCCTCTCTGTCGGGATGACCACCACGGATGAGGTTGGCCGGAAGACAGCTTCGCCGATGCCGGAAGGAACCCTAGGAGACGTCGCGGTTTCGCTTGTGGGTTTGTCGCCGTCACGCAGCCAAGAAGAGAAGAGATTTTTGAGAGAAGTTTTTGATTTTCCGAAAAGAAACCTAAATTCCTTTTCTTATACTAGGGTTAAACCGAACTATACCTTAAATATAATCCGTTCTTTCCTTAATTAACAAAAACTCGCCGGCACAGTTGGTCAATCGACTTTTAACCGAAGCAAGGGGTCTCGGCTTCAATCCCTCAGTCGCGCACTTTTTCTCAATTTATTCCCTAATCATTAACTATGTTATAAACTTAATTCTCACCATATAAGGTTAACAAAACCGTGTAGCTCAGCTGGTTGGGCCGGTTTTGCTTGGGTCAGTCCGACTCGAGATCGTGGGTTCGAATCTCACCTTCAACATTTTTTTAAAACTTCTTTCTTTTTGTAACCTTACTAAACGACCTCCAAAAATTATGTAAAAATACTCTAAAAATTCCTAAAAATCTCTAGAATATTTTAAAAGTATTTCCAAATATTTTTATGGACTTTTAGAACTTGAAATAGGGAAAATTGGGTCATTACAATACCAGTCAGATGCGAGTTTTAGGGGAGGTTTCCAATAGCTATGAACGTTATCTGGTGATAGTAGAGCGCTTGGAGATTGCTTGTTGGGTGTTTGAGGGGAGGTTTCCGAGAGCACCTTTGTTTCGGCAAAGTGGAGAAGATTTGTTCCGATTTGGTTTGTGGAATGTTTAGGTTTTGTTTTTCTTTATCTTGTCTTTGAATTGTGTTCAAACTTTGTTTAGATCTTCAGATCTGATACCTATCTTTGCAATTTCAATTTCTGTTGAGATTTTATGTTTTTGATTCCGAATTCTTGCTTTCAAACTCGGATTATTAACCTGATACTGATACTGATATTGACCTTAGTGCTGTTAGGTTTATTCTGCTACTAATGCTGATAGTTGTAGGCTCTTGTAATGTAGTTAGTAATTCTTTGCTCTGATTTTGGTCTTTGAACTTGTGATCTTGCTTAAATGAAGATGGATCAACTTTAGTTTTGATTGTTACCTCTGTTTAAGGAGTTTATGAGTTTATCTATTTCTGTGAATGAGCTTAATTGTAGAAAACTTAACTTGAGATTTGATTGTGTACCTTGTTACTGAGATTGTATATTGTAGAGATAGGAATTAAACCATTTGATTCAATGATGCATAAAAATCCTCACTTAAGTGATGTTCATTTGGTTTTGGAAGGAAGGTGATCAAGTTAAGGAGAAAGTGATATGTAGAAAAGAATAAACCTTATCGGATTTTAGTTTGAATTGAAGAAGAACTCAATTTGCTAAGTGAATCAATTCTAGAATACTCACACATTTATTAGTTACCCTTGGAAAGAAAAATACGACTTGGACTCGTTGCTACAATGCTTGTATTAATTTTAATGAGTTTCAATTTTAATTAATTTGGAGTGCCTCGTGACATGCAAAAAGGTTAACACCAGCATCTCCGGCCGCCAGCATGCGGTTGGCCGCATCTCCGGCCGCTATCACACGGCTGGCCGTATCTCCGGCCATCAGCACGTAGCTGGCGGCGTCTCCAGCAGCCAGCACATGGCTGGCGACGTCTCCGGCCTCCAGCACGCGGCTGGCAGCGTCTCTTGCCCCAGCACGTAGTTGGTCGCGTCTCTGGCATTAGCCTACTGTCTTGTTTACTTATTTTAGTATAATTTTACTTATTTTTTAATTTATATTTTGTAGGAAACTGTATCTGCTGCTCTCTTCCTATTAGCCTACTGTCTTCAGGTATTTTTTTTTCTTAAACATTACATTTACATATTTGCTTGGTTAATAGTGCATATATGTTTTATGGTTATTGTTATATATGCTTTATGATAATTGTTATAGTTGTGTAAATTTATGCTTTAGATAGTAAACATCTTGATTTTAATAATGTGAGTATTAAACATGTTAATTGATTGACTTATATAGCTATCGGCATGCTTTAGATTGCTTGTGTAAGGGATGCTTGTTTAATAATATTTTAAAGTGTATTCGCATTAGGTGATAATGTCTATAAACAAAACTTAGATGTACAATCGATTAGAAAAAGGATTTATTAGAGATGATTTTATTGTTGAAGTTGAAGAATTTTTCAACTTTACTAAAAGTCATCCAGAATGTATGAATGGTGTCAAATTAAAGTGTCCGTGCAATCATAAAAAATATCAAAATAGAGCTTTCCGTGATGAAGATACTATAAAAATACATATATGTAGGAATGGTTTTGTGCCAAATTACTACAATTGGTACTGTCACGGAGAACCTTATTTGTATGAACCAATTGGGCCTTCCGGTGGTTCATCATCTGGCACAACTATTACTGCGCATGACTCATCAACTTATGATATTGGAATGCAATCAATGGTTCATGATGCAATGAATGTCATAGTTGATTATTCCAATATAAATGAAAGACCAGCACCTAAATATCAGCAGCTATATGAAATGTTAAAGGCTAGTGAAAGAGAAGTGTGGGAAGACATTCCCTCAGGTCACTCGCAATTATCAACTACTGCAAGGTTATTGAATATGAAAGCAGAACATTATTTTTCTGAAAGATGTTATGATGATATATGTCAATTGATGTCAGAGATGATTCCTGCTGACAATATAATGATAGATAGTTTTTACAGTACCAAGAAATTGGTTAAAGGTTTAGGTTTGCCTATAGAGAAGATCGATTATTGTGTAAACAACTGCATGATATTTTGAAATGAAGATAGCGAACTGAGTGAATGCAAATCTATACTCACCCTCGTTATAAGAATCGTACTCGTATACCAGGGAAGAAGAAGAAAAATATTGCTTGGAAAGTGATGTACTACTTTCCTTTAACTGCTAGACTTCAACGCTTGTATGCATCTATCGCTACAGCTTGTCACATGACGTGGCATCATGAACATGAGCATGAAGGAGGAATTATGTGTCATCCTTGTGATTCCTCTGCATGGAAACATCTTGATACTGTATTTCCCTCGTTTGCAATGGAACCACGTAATGTAAGATTGGGACTTTCCGCTGATGGATTTCAACCATTTGATCAATTAGGACAATAATATTCATCCTGGCCAGTTATATTAACACCGTACAATTTACCACCCTGGATGTGCATGAAAGATGAATTTATGTTCTTTACTATGTTTATTCCTAGTCCAACCAATCCCAAAGAGAAGATAGATATTTTCTTACAACCACTAATTGTAGAATTAAATGATTTATGGAATGTAGGGTCGGTGACTTATAATGTTGTAAGTAAAACTAATTTTAGATTGCATGTTAGATTATTATGGACTATCAGTGATTTTCCAGCATATTCAATGTTGTCAGGATAGAGCACAATGGGTAAATTAGCTTGTCCACACAGCATGACAGATTCTGATGCCTTTTCATTACCTTGTAGTCGGAAAGTATCTTGGTTTGATAATCATCAAAAAATTTTACTTGTTGATCACCCTTTCAGGCGAAATAATAAAATTTTCCTAAAAAATGTTATAGTCAGAAAACCTCCTCCAACATTCCATACATCAGGTGAAAAAATCATTGAACAAATAGACAGTTATGGATTTATATCTGTATCTCAATCTAATTCTGATGAGATAAATAGATACATTGTTAAGATGTGCCAATGTAGTTAGAAAAAAAAAGAGTATATTTTGGGAGCTCTCCTATTGGAAGTATCTACTCATTCGACATAATTTAGATGTCATGCATGTTAAGAAAAATTTCTTCGATAATATCTTCAACACTGTGTGAATGCGCCTGAAGAACTAAGGACACTGCAAAATCTCGTGAAGAATTAAAAGAATTAGTAAACAGACCAGAGTTGCATCAAAATGACATAACCAATAGATTTCCAAAGGCTTGTTATACATTAGACAAAGATGGGAAGCATGCTTTATGTAGTTAGTTGAAGGAAGTAAAATTCCCAGATGGGTATGCCTCAAATATTGCTCGTTGCGTGGATATGAATAGGTTAAAGATATTTGGGATGAAGAGTCATGACTGTCATGTAAAGACTTATTCTAGTAGCTTTCCATGACTTACTTCCTTATAATGTTTGGCAAGCCCTCACAGAATTAAGTCTATTTTTTAGAGATTTGATAGCGAGGTGTCTTATGATGGATGATATGCTTCGACTAGAAATAGACATTCCTCTCATATTATGTAAGTTAGAGCGCATATTTCCACCTAGTTTTTTTGATTCAATGGAACATCTGCCTGTACATTTGTCATATGAGGCACAAATAGCTGGTCCTGTGCAATATAGATGGATGTATCCATTCGAATGGTTTTTGAGAAAATTAAAGAATAATGTTCGTAACAAAGCAAGAGTTGAGGGCTCAATATGTAATGCTTATCTGGCTGAAGAAGCATCTTCATTCTGCTCCTATTGTTTTGCTGATAATGTTAAAACCAGGCATCACAAGGTTCCTAGAAATTATGATGATGCTCAAGCAATAGACCATTCGATGCTTTCTATGTTTAAGTTTCCTGGCAAGCCAATAGGTACATCTATTTCTAGATTCTTAACTCCAGAAGAATACTATGCTGCAAGAACATACATACTCTTAAATTGTGAAGAGGTCAAACCATACATAAAGTAAGTTGACTTCTCTAATTAAAAAATTATCCCCCGTTTAATTTGTTGCTTGATATCTCATTTACCTTAAAATTATCTTCTTTTCCAGTTTGTATGAACAACAACTATATCTACAAAATCCATTAATGGATGCAGATGGCGTAGCTGAAAAGTTAGAGGTTGAATTTGCATTATAGTTTGAAATATATGTAAGTTGGAGATTTTATCAAATATTTAAGTTCATGTGTATTAAGTAGTGTTCTAATGTCTACTAATTGTATAGATTAAAGACCGTAGAATATCAAATATGACAGATGATAGGATCATGAATCTTGCATCAGGACCCCTTCGTAAAATAAAGGTCTACTCTAGTTTCTATGTTAATGGCCTCAAATTCCACGTGGCCTAACAAGATTCACGAAGATTAACCTATAATTCTGGTGTTTGCGTTAAAGGATCTATGGACAACAATAACACTCAGTATGATTACTATGGTAGAGTTGAGGAAATCATAGAAGTTGAATATCCTGCATTACCTATTAAGAGGTGTGTGCTATTTAAATGTTCATGGTATGATTCTACCCCAAGAATAGGTACCAGAATACATCCAAAGTATAATTTAGTTGAGGTTAATGCAAAAAAAAAAAAAGATTCAACAAGTTTGAACCTTTTATTTTCGGGTACAAGCGGCACAGATTTTCTATCTTGAATACCCTACAAAGAGAAGAAGACTCAGTGAATGGTTGTCTGTTTGTCAAATGAAGTCTCACTCGATTAAGAAATGACGAATATCATCACTGCTCAGATTCCTGATGCATTTCAGAATGACGAAGTGGACAGACATTCAATTGATACACAACTTGAATCAACATCTCAATTACTTGTAGATGTTAATGTCACTTATGAGGAGATAGATGATGGAGAGATGTCCAACAGTGAAGATGAATTTGTACTAACAGAGTCTAGCAATGAAGACTTTGAAACTATTAATGTTGATTAAATAGTTGCTAATGTGATGTCTGAACTGTTATTTTCTATATAATTTTGTATTGTGATGCTAATGTTAATGTTATGCATGTTTGTAGATATATTTTTGTATTGTGATGTTAATGTTAATGTTATGCATGTTTGTAGATATATTATGTAGATATATTATTACTAGAACATGCATGCTATGTTATTGTGCAGATATATTATTATGGTTGAGCAGCAGACAGTAGTACCCCGTGGCTACAAGGTTATTAGAGTTGTCGGATATACGTATGTATTTTTGTTATTAGTAATACAAGTTCATTAGTTTCTTCAATAATTTGCATACCTATTTTTTTCCTTGTAGATTTGTTCCTGATGGCCACCGGGTAGCCTCTTATATCACTGCAAAGTTTAAAGAGCAAGTATGTACTTATGGTACTACATGGAGGCATATAGACCAGGAGATAAAGACATTTTATTACAATGAATTTGTAGTAAGTAAAATTAATATATTTGGTATTCAATAATATATTTATCCTTTCATATACTAAAATATATACTTTAAATTACAGAAAAGATATACATGGGAAGATAGCCAAGAAGAACAGTTCAAAGCTACATGGAATAGTTATTGTGCTAAACTTTACAGAGACCTTATGTATTATATAAGGAAAAAGGGCACTAGGTCAGCGTATGTTTCAGAGACGACATGGAGTGCAAGACAACCACTTGGGCTGCAGAAAGATAGCGAGAAAATACTGAAAAGGCTCGATCTAATAGAAATACAGAGCCAAGTGGCTCGAGCACCGAAATCGCTCGGCAAACGTAAGGATCGAAATCTATTGTTGAGCATGCTGTAAAATACTGAAAATAGGCGAATATTAATAAGGGAATTTTCCGGAATTTTTGGAAATTTTTCGGGAATTTTTCGGCGCTCGTACGGACGAGTTAACGGGGATAAAAATAGGAGCCCGGGAAAAGTCTGTTTAGGCTACCCATTTCAGTGAGGAAAAGTTGATTTTTATTTATTTACTTTTCCTTTCTTATTTATTTTCTCCCTCATTTTTTTTTTTATTTCCCCGCGTGCCATTCTTCTTCTCCTTCGCCAAATTCACCCGTGCCCTAACCTCCTAGCGCCGGCGGTTACCTCTTCCTCTCCGATCGAACGCCGGCCAAGCTTCTTCTTCCCCTCTCTTCCTCCTCGCCAGCGTTTGAGCAAGAGTCGCCAGATCCCTCTCCTCACAATGCGCCGCACACCTTCGCCCTCCTCTGCGCGCCGTCGGCCGACCAAGCCAGTGCTGGTCCTCATTTCCGACGAGCCACAGCCGCCGAGCCACCAGTGCCGATTCCCTCTTATTTGCGCCGATGCCCCTCCCTGGGCTCGCGACACCGCCGCCCTTTCTCCCGATCGCCGGCGTGAAGAGGCGACTTGGGTTCCAAGGATCTTTGATTTTCCTTTTCTTGCTGTGATAGAAGTCTCGATTGAAGGTAAGTTTGGGTGTTCTTGACATACTTGTTGTCTTTGGGGATTTTTCTTTTTTTTTCGGTTTTGGCTTATGAAGGGTTGTCGGATTTGCTGCACGGTTTCAAGGTTGAGTGCAGGATGGTTAGAGATGCCCTGCCGAATTGAGTTTCCAAGATTGAGATTTATTCCTGTTCTGTATATGGATCTCTTCTAGGTTTAGATTTCTTTGATTTATTTTGAATTTAAGCGAATTAGTCTAAAATTTTGTTCCACTGGTTACTATCGAATTGGGAATAGTTTTAATGGATTTGGTGTATTGTTGGATGATAACTAAGTGTCTCCTGTTGTTAAGGAATTAGTTGTAGATAATTCTTGGTTTTGATGTTGAAATTGTTCATACTGGATTCTTAAAGAATATGGCATTGTACACCTGAATGGATGTTTTGTTGTTCTTTAGGTAGTTGTCGACAGAAGCTTTAGGGCAATGAGGTGGATTTCCAGCAGCCACCTTGTTTATGGCTGTGAACTTGAGGTATGATGTAGGAATCTTAATACCTTTTGTAATTGATGTGGTCTATGAATTTAGAATGGAACATGTGGTTGATCATGTTTTAGATTTAGGTGTAATTGGATTTAGGTCTTTGGATTGCTATCTAATGGTTTGTTTGGGGTTAAGGTAACTAACCCTAATTGACCATGGGATTTAATTAGGGTGTATTGATTTAGATTGTGCGGATTAGGGTTTTCCCTAATTTAGTCTTGTGGATTTTATTTAGCTATTTAAATTCTTATGAATGTTAGCTAAATAAAAATATATATTGATTGACACAGGATCTTGACGCGAGACGATATCTCGACGTCAGATTTGGACCAGATACGATCCTTTCTTTTTGGAGGCGGGTACTTTTAACTTATGTCATTTGATATACATAGTAGTGAATTTAACAAGTTGCATTAATTATGTCCTTTATTTGTTTCAGTTAGTCACTACCCAATATTTGATACATGATTGATTGATTGCTTGATTTGCATCCCATGTATACTTTATTTGTTTATACATGCTTATAGGGGGTAGTGATATACCATGCTTCACCATGTTCAGGACCTAGGTTTTTATACCTTCTGTGTACCTTTGATTCGATATGATTCGTTGACCTAGGGTGCACTTTTCTATATATATGGATTAGGTCAGGATGTTTTTATGGTTATTGCCATGCAACATTTGCATGATTGCATGCTGTGCGATAGTCCGCTCCATTATTGTTGAGCACATCGCCAGTTACATGGATCTGCACATACCACCACTCATGGGTTAGTGGTCAATTCAGGCATAGTGTGTTGCAGCAGGGACTCTGTTAGGCACCGTTGGTCCGCTCATGGGTAGTGTGACACAACGTGTTATCCGGCAGGGATTCCTCCCCGTCATCGTGTACCGGGAGATGAGAGCATTGCGCTCCCCCATTTATGATTTGGGGTAGGAGGATAGGTGTACTCCGACAGCATCCCGTCCACTCGGTCACTCATCAGGAGTAGTGACGACAGAGTGCACGGTTGTCACAGCCCTACCCACTCGGCCTCACTATTGTGTGAGATGATCGACTGGCGTCAGGGGTGACCAGGACGCATCATTGGCATCATATGCATGATGCATTTATTGCTTGTGTTTGTGTTTGCTGCATTTATATGCTGCATATTGTTTGGATACCTATGTTTGACATGCATACAGGATTCCTATACCACTCGGACTGTTTGACCTTATACTCAGGTCCTGGTTAGTACAGTTTCTCTCCTGTTTACTTCAGATGCATATTTTTATCTTTCTTATATCAGGAGACTGTACGCATGATTAGTGCTAGGTGTTATTTCCCTACTTTGTATATCAATTGTACCTGCTGAGTGTTGGACTCACCCCGCCTCCATTGTGGATATTTTCAGGTTGATGCTGTCAGGAGAGAGTTCCAGTTGCTGGTCCCTGCAGACCTCGAGGATATGATTGGTTTTCTTTTGGTTTCTTTTCTGTTCTAGACTGTTTTGAACTTGTTATGTTTTGGATTATTTTACTTATGGACATTGTATGGATTTTATTTTGTCGATGGATTTGGATTTGGATTTATTCTACTACATGCCTGCCTGGATGGCAGAAGAGGTGAGTTCATCGGATTTGAGTTTTTCGAGTGTAGTGGAGTAGGGTTGATTTCGAGTCAGGGTATTATCTTTCTGTTTACTTGTTATATAAACTGCGTGGAATGTGTGGTTGTATTTTTATTGTTTTTATTATTCCAGCCGCCTGTGGCTGAGGTATGTGAGGATGTAGAAAAGTTTCAGATTGTCCACCGTACAGGGGAGATGCTGCCGAAATTTTCTCGGACAGGGACTCCTCTGGGGCGTGACAATTTAGTGGTATCAAAGCACAGGTATACGATCTTTTGTTTTCATATTTTTGATGTTTGGGATAACCTGATACCAATTTATTTACTTGGTATCAGAGCGCCAGAGTTCGGCGACGCTTGTTGGATTTCCGTGTTTTGGATTTTCGAGATTTATCTGATACCAATTTATTGGTATCAGAGCAGGTTATGGATACCTGCTTTTGGTGTTCTGGATTTTTGGATGTCTATTTCAGTTTGTACGGATTTTCGTTATGGTTATGTTTCGGACTTCCGTTTCAGATTATTTGGATTTCCGACGATATTCTCGTTCGGAATTTTGAGGTCAGAAGTTGGGGACTGGACAGTGACGGAACATCTCCAGACGACATATAGGTATGATGTTTAATTTGATAGTTATGACATGTATTAGCACTTTATCTTTAGTACCTGTCTGGTTGTTGTAGCCCATATTACATATGATGGGTTAGCCACTGATCTTGGTCGACCCTAATAAAGATCAAGGATTATAGTCTCTGGTGATTTTATATATCTTACCACCAGTAGTTTTAGTTTCTGTTACTACTAGTAGGAGTTGAAGGCACATACCAGCCTCTGCTATTGTTAGTTGGGTAATGGATGATACCTACATATTCCTGTGGACTTAGCCAGTAGAGTTTTTATACTCATATCTTTTGGATATTAGAGTACCCGATACGATGAAAATTGGTCATTGGGGAGTTATCATGTTTGATCATTATTGAGAAAGGTTTGAGGTTGAGGGATATTGTGAGATCAGATATTGTAATATGTTGATTTCTAATGATTTATGAGAGTAAATGTTATGTGGTTGTCGGATGATCTATTACTAGATATTGTTTTGATGATTTATTAGTGGATAACTATTTTGATGATCTATTATTTGGGTTGTCATTGATGGTGATATAGTAAGTGTCATGTATGATATTCACATATTTGATGATTATAGTTGGTGATCAGATATAGATCAGGTGCTAGAGAATTTACGGTTGAGTGTGCCTATGAATTTTAATAAATCTGGTTAGTTGTGGTTAGTTAACAGGATGACAAAATTGATATTTGCTTCCTCTGATATTGGACTATGTGGATAAATAATGATTTGATGTTTGGAATATTAATTTGCTCTCATGGGGAGTAGAGACTTATTCATCTGATATTATGTGGGCTGATATTTTTGAGGATAAAAAATGAGAGTGTCTTGATGTTCTTGAATTCTGACTTTATCTTTTGGGTCGTACACCTTTATACATATAATTATTGTGGGTTTCTAGTAGATTATACCCGAGTGGTTAGACATACATGTCTGATTGTTTATTGGAGGTATTTGTCAATTAAAAATTATGTTGTGGAATGTGCACATATGTTTGAGTGTTTTATTGGATGTATCTTATCGATCTAATCTGAGTTATGATATGTGCGGATGTGTTGGGTGTAATATTTGAGGTATCTTGTGTATTATATGATTGTTTTGAGAGTATACTTGTGCCGATTATGATTTGTTGGAAGTATTACGTTGATTATACTCTTGGCATAGGTGTACATATGTCATGTGAGTGTTGTTGAGGTGTATTGTTGATTATATCTATGTCGATATATGCACACGGGTTCGGTAGGTATTGTTGGAGGTATTATACTGATTTATACCTGTGCTATGAGTGTGTTTGGTGTGTACTAATTGGATGATTATGTCGATCATACCTATGTTGTGTGTGCACGTGTGCCAGGTGCATTGTTGGTAGTATCATGATGATTCTACCTATGTTGAATGTAGAGTGTAAATGTCTACATTATGTTATTGGTTGTATTATCCTGTCAATTAATTCTTCTATTAGTGGGTGACCGATCTACTAGGATGATGATAGAGTTGACTATAGATTTGATTTGCTTACTAGGTTGTTATACCCTAGGCTACTCACATTGATCTGTGGTTGAGTGATCTCGTGCAGTCTCTAGTTGGATAGTTAGGTGCCTTGGACACTTATGGATTGTTTGTGGTGGAGCGGAGTTCCCACATATACATATTTCGGATTGCTTGTAGCGGAGCATTGCTCCCATATCTATTGCATATACATGTTATAGATTATTTGTAGTGGAGTGTTACTCCTACATATTGAGGATTTCTTGTGGTAGAGCGTTGCTCCCACATATGTGGTATTTTCTGTGATGGAGCGTTACTCTCACACTGGAGGATCTATGCTTAGATGATTTATATCGTTGGTGATCATATTTCAGATTTATTGTCGAGGATCTTATGGATTGGGAATGTCTGTGATACGGACATTATGTGTATTGGTTTTACCATTAGGGCTTGCGGAGCCTTAGATGTTTTCATGGACTAGATGATTTGGGTATCCCTAGGATATTGGATCCTAATTCGTTATCGTTATTGATGATGTGGTGTTTTATTCCTGATCTGAGGTGTATCACGTACACTATCTTTGTATAGTTCTAGAGATGTTTCGATTGAAACGTCTAGATGTGAAGATCAGTAGTGCGTATTTTGGTTGTCTTCTGTGAGATGTTTGAGACACACGGTCATCAGTAGGAGTATACCGTGGTTCCACAGGAGATCGAGGTTGTTACCGTTGGGAGTAGACAGAGTCTATAGAAGAGGCTCGCAACTTCCTTTGTTCGGCCCGATATTTCCGGGGATACGTTGAGGGTTTCTCATGGATTACTATGCTACTTACACGCCTGACCAGGAAAGGCGTGAAGTTCACTTGGACTAAGGATGGCAGGACCAGCTTCTAGGAGCTGAAGCGGAGACTAGTGTCGGCTCCGATTTTGGTTTTACCTTATGAAGAGGATGGATTCGTGCTCTATACCGACGCATCTCTACAGGATTTGTGCGCTGTTTTGATGCAGCACGGCAGGGTAGTCTCCTACTTCTTGGCAATGAAGGAGCATGAGGAGAACTACCCCAGTACATGACTTGTGACTGACTGCCATTATTTTGCCTTGAAGATTTGGCAGCAGCATCTGTTCGGTATTACATTTGAGATTCTCACTGATCATAAGAGTCTCAAATATATTTTCACTCAGAAGGAGCTTAATCTCCGACAGAGGAGATGGATGGAGTTCCTGAAGGACTATGATTGTACCATTAGCTACCACCCGGGGAAAGCTAATGTGATTGCAGATGCACTCAGCAGGAAGTCCAGGGGGACTTTGGCTTGCCACCGGATTTCAGTCATGGACTTGATTCAGGGTTTCTCTGAGTTAGATCTTGAGGAGCAGGGACCGACAGAGCAGGGTATTCTTGTTACCATGGTTGCTCAGTCGTCGATCAGGACGAAGATCCGAGAGGCCCAGGCCAGTGATCAGCATTTGCAATTTATTGGCAGTCAGATAGCTTCCGGGCAGCAGACCGAGTTCACACGAGATGAGGAGGGTATTATATACTTCCGAGGCAGATTATGCGTACCTCAGTCTCATCCGGTCTTACAGGAGCTACTTCAGGAGGCTCATCGCTCTCGATTTGCGATCCATCCAGGCGGGACCCGTATGTATCGAGACTTGAGGCGTTCCTACTGGTGGAACGGCATGAAGAAAGACGTCGCGGATTTCGTAGCTAGATGTCTTGTCTGTCAGCAGGTGAAGGCTGAACACCAGAGACCTGCAGGGTTACTTCAGCGGATTCCTATTCCTGAGTGTAAGTGGGATCACATTACCATGGACTTGTGGTAGGGTTGCCGAGGACACGACGAGGCCATGACGCAATTTGGGTAATCGTTGATCGATTAACCAAATCCGCACACTCGTTAGCGATCCGGAAGACTGATTTCCTGGATCGATTGGTAGATCTGTTTTACCGGGAGATCATCAGATCATGTGGTGTCCCGTTGACTATTATTTCGGATAGAGGCCCACGGTTCACGTTTTGTTTTTGACAGAGTCTGCAGCAGGCCTTGGGCACGCAGCTCTGTTTCAGTACAACTTTCCATCCGCAGACAGGTGGACAGTTAAAGCGGACTATTCAGACTTTAGAGGATCTGCTGAGGTCATGTGTTATGAATTTCGGAGGCAGTTGTGAGGACTATCTGCCGTTGGTAGAGTTTGCTTACAACAACAGCTTTCATTCGGCTATCCAGATGGCACCGTTTGAGGCGTTGTATCGTAGACCTTGTCGGACACCCGTCCTCTGGGATGAGGTTGGAGAGGCCCAGTTGTTGGGACCTTATAGAGTTCAGCAGGATGCAGAGTTGGTCCGTACTATCAGATGGAAGATGTCAAAGGCATAAGACTGCCAGAAGAGTTATGCTAACCCGAGTCGGAGACTCTTAGAGTTCTCCATTTGCGACCATGTATTTCTGCGAGTTTCATCCACGAAAGGGGTGAAGAGATTCGGCCTCCGAGGTAAGCTGGCTCCGCGGTATATTGGCCCTTTTGAGATCTTGGAGAGGATCGGAGCGGTAGCTTACCGACTGGCACTACCACCGTCCCTGTCAGGCGTGCACGATGTATTTCATGTATCCATGCTGAGGAGATATGTACCCGATCCGACGCATGTGCTGGTAGATATTCCAGTTTCAGTTCAGCCTGACATTACATATGAGGAGGTTCCGGTACGGATTCTGGACCGAAAAGAGCGTCAGTTGCGGAACAAGACTATCCGGCTGATTAAAGTCGGATGGCAGAATCATTCAGACGAGGAGGCTACTTGGGAGCTCGAGGATACGATCCGAGCTCGATATCCCCATCTTTTTACTTGAGGTATGTGATTTATTTACCGTTCAGCATTTATACTCTATATCTGTTGTTAGTACTTGCTGATGGTAGAAAACGAAATTTGGGGACCAAATTTTTATTAGTGGGAGAGAATGTAAAATACTGAAAATAGACGAATATTAATAAGGGAATTTTCCGGAATTTTTGGAAATTTTTCGGGAATTTTTCGGCGCTCGTACGGACGAGTTAACGGGGATAAAAATGGGAGTCCGGGAAAAGCCTGTTTAGGCTACCCATTTCAGTGAGGAAAAGTTGATTTTTATTTATTTACTTTTCCTTTCTTATTTCTTTTCTCCCTCATTTTTTTTTTATTTCCCCGCGTGCCATTCTTCTTCTCCTTCGCCGAATTCACCCGTGCCCTAACCTCCTAGCGCCGGCGGTTACCTCTTCCTCTCCGATCGAACGCCGGCCAAGCTTCTTCTTCCTCTCTCTTCCTCCTCGCCAGCGTTTGAGCAAGAGCCGCCAGATCCCTCTCCTCTCATCGCGCCGCACACCTTCGCCCTCCTCTGTGCGCCGTCGGCCGACCAAGCCAGTGCTGGTCCTCATTTCCGACGAGCCACAGTCGCTGAGCCACCAGTGCCGATTCCCCTCTTATTTGCGCCGACGCCCCTCCCTGGGCTCGCGACACCGCCGCCCTTTCTCCCGATCGCTGGCGTGAAGAGGCGACTAGGGTTCCAAGGATCTTTGATTTTCCTTTTCTTGCTGTGATAGAAGTCTCGATTGAAGGTAAGTTTGGGTGTTCTTGACACACTTGTTGTCTTTGGGGATTTTTCTTTTTGTTTTCGGTTTTGGCTTATGAAGGGTTGTCGGATTCGTTGCACGGTTCCAAGGTTGAGTGCAGGATGGTTAGAGATGCCCTGCCGAATTGAGTTTCCGAGATTGAGATTTATTCCTGTTCTGTATATGGATCTCTTCTAGGTTTAGATTTCTTTGATTTATTTTGAATTTAAGCGAATTAGTCTAAAATTTTGTTCCACTGGTTACTATCGAATTGGGAATAGTTTTAATGGATTTGGTGTATTGTTGGATGATAACTAAGTGTCTCCTGTTGTTAAGGAATTAGTTGTAGATAATTCTTGGTTTTGATGTTGAAATTGTTCATACTGGATGCTTAAAGAATATGGCATTGTACACCTGAATGGATGTTTTGTTGTTCTTTAGGTAGTTGTCGACAGAAGCTTTAGGGCAATGAGGTGGATTTCCAGCAGCCACCTTGTTTATGGCTGTGAACTTGAGGTATGATGTAGGAATCTTAATACCTTTTGTAATTGATGTGGTCTATGAATTTAGAATGGAACATGTGGTTGATCATGTTTTAGATTCAGGTGTAATTGGATTTAGGTCTTTGGATTGCTATCTAATGGTTTGTTTGGGGTTAAGGTAACTAACCCTAATTGACCATGGGATTTAATTAGGGTGTATTGATTTAGATTGTGCGGATTAGGGTTTTCCCTAATTTAGTCTTGTGGATTTTATTTAGCTATTTAAATTCTTATGAATGTTAGCTAAATAAAAATATATATTGATCGACACAGGACCTTGACGCGAGACGATATCTCGACGTCAGATTTGGACCAGATACGATCCTTTCTTTTTGGAGGCGCGTACTTTTGACTTATATCATTTGATATACATAGTAGTGAATTTAACAAGTTGAATTAATTATGTCCTTTATTTGTTTCAGTTAGTCACTACCCAATATCTGATACATGATTGATTGATTGCTTGATTTGCATCCCATGTATACTTTATTTGTTTATACATGCTTATAGGGGTAGTGATATACCATGCTTCACCATATTCAGGACCTAGGTTTTTATACCTTCTGTGTACCTTTGATTCGATATGATTCGTTGACCTAGGGTGCACTTTTCTATATATATGGATTAGGTCAGGATGTTTTTATGGTTATTGCCATGCACCATTTGCATGATTGCATGCTATGCGATAGTCCGCTCCATTATTGTTGAGCACATCGCCAGTTACATGGATCTGCACACACCACCACTCATGGGTTAGTGGTCGATTCAGGCAGAGTGTGTTGCAGCAGGGACTCTGTTAGGCACCGTTGGTCCGCTCATGGGTAGTGTGACACAACGTGTTATCCGGCAGGGATTCCTCCCCGTCATCGTGTACCAGGAGATGAGAGCATTGCGCTCCCCCATTTATGATTTGGGGTAGGAGGATAGGTGTACTCCGACAGCATCCCGTCCACTCGGTCACTCATCAGGAGTAGTGACGACAGAGTGCACGGTTGTCACAGCCCTACCCACTCGGCCTCACTTTTGTGTGAGATGGTTGACTGGCGTCAGGGGTGACCAGGACGCATCATTGGCATCATATGCATGATGCATTTATTGCTTGTGTTTGTGTTTGCTGCATTTATATGCTGCATATTGTTTGGATACCTATGTTTAACATGCATACAGGATTTCCCTATCCCTCGAACTGTTTGACCTTATACTCAGGTCCTGGTTAGTACAGTTTCTCTCCTGTTTACTTCAGATGTATATTTTTATCTTTCTTATATCAGGAGACTGTACGCATGATTAGTGCTAGGTGTTATTTCCCTACTTTGTATATCAATTATACCTGCTGAGTGTTGGACTCACCCCGCCTCCATTGTGGATATTTTCAGGTTGATGCTGTCAGGAGAGAGTTCCAGTTGCTGGTCCCTGCAGACCTCGAGGATATGATTGGTTTTCTTTTGGTTTCTTTTCTGTTCTAGACTGTTTTGAACTTGTTATGTTTTGGATTATTTTACTTACGGACATTGTATGGATTTTATTTTGTCGATGGATTTGGATTTGGATTTATTCTACTACATGTCTGCCTGGACGGCAGAAGAGGTGAGTTCATCGGATTTGAGTTTTTCGAGTGTAGTGGAGTAGGGTTGATTTCGAGTCAAGGTATTATCTTTCTGTTTACTTGTTATATAAACTGCATGGAATGTGTGGTTGTATTTTTATTGTTTTTATTATTCCAGCCGCCTGTGGCTGAGGTATGTGAGGATGTAGAAAAGTTTCAGATTGTCCGCCGTACAGGGGAGATGCTGCCGAAATTTTCTCGGACAGGGACTCCTCTGGGGCGTGACACATGCTATGGATTTGGTAATCTAATTTAAAGTTATACTTTCTAACAATTTTTTATTTTATTATTACATTAGTATGTATAATTATGTCCCAAATTATTTGTGTATACAGGAGCATGATCTTGCTCGGTAGCTCACATGCATGGAGGTCTTTCTGAAGACCCATAAGAAGAAAGATGGGTCATTTGTCGATTCTCGATCCCGGACCCTACACATAAGATTATTAACTTTATTACATTTGTTCATGCATTTCTATTTTGATTAACTTTAACAATTGTTATCAAATTAAATATTGATCAATATTATAATTTTGAATATAGGAGCAAATGACAAAAAGAGTGGCTCAGGCCTCTCAGCCACCATCAGAGGGGGAGGAGCCACAGTCTCTATCCACCGACGCGCTAAATGAGATATATTATGATGTTGTCGGTGGAAGGACAAAAAACTCCACCCTCTACCACCTTGGCTCCCAAGCCAAAGTGGCATTTGATCGTTTGAGGACTCCTAGGGGTCATGCTAGTTCCTCTTCTTCTAGTGAGGTGCAATCATTAAGATGCGAAAATGAAGAACTGCGCACTCAACTGAAGTCAATTGATGAGAGAATGGCTTCTATGGACCAGTGGAGTGCTGCTGAGGAGAAGAGGAGGACCGATGAGGAGTAGAGGAGAGCCGAGCATGATACTCTCTTTGCCCGTATGCAAGCGATCGTGGCAAATTTCGCCTGCACCCAGACGCCACATGGTCTTGAGTCACAAGAGACTCAAGATCCATCAGACCGTGGTGAATAGCATGTTTTGAGGTTTGTTCAACTACTATTTAAATCTTTATTTATCATACAAGTTACATACAAAATATATTTGATTGTTTTATTCTACTCTGCTTATTTTTAAATATTACATTATTATATGTTTCAGGCGTCAGGATGTACATATTCAGCACGATCATCATCATCTTCTTCTTCTTCTTTCTATCTAGGTATTTATTTTTTAAATGTAAAATTCATTATACATGTATATAATATTTTGAATTATACATCAATCTCATCATAATTTATTGTATTTACTTTCTAAAGGATTTTACACTATTAGTTGTTTTTGTAGTATTTGTTATCATGATATGGATTTATATATTTGAGCATGAAAATATTGTGATCTATATATGGATGCTTTATTTATATTGTGTTTGTTTCTATATGTTTTTATATGTATGGAGTGTTTGTTTCTATATGTATGGATTGTGTTAGTTTGTTTGTATCTATATATGGATTGTTAGGATTTGTAAACTATGATTGTATGAATTGTTAATATGTGTAAAATATGATTGCGTGTATGGATTGAATAATATGATGTTTATATGTATGAAATACCATCGATTGTGATGATTTTATATGGATATATAATTTGTATACACGGTTGAATGAGAATACAATTGGGTGTTGTTTGTTTTTTTTTTATTTTCTAACAGAATACCGACGGAATATGTATTCTGTCAGTATTTTGTATCATTATTTGCCGACAGAATTGATAGTTCTGTTAGTAATTGCCGACGGAAATCACATTTCCGTCGGTATTTTACGATACAGGGCCTACACCTAGCTTCGACGGAATTAATTATTCCATCGGAAAAGTTGGCGACAACTGTCCAACGGGGTTTGCTAATGGGATTATATTTCAATCGGTAAGCTACCGACGAAAGTTTTATTTCCGTCGGGAAAAAATGTTTCGACGCATATCCTCGCAACTGATTGTTTCCCGTTGAAAATCCGTCGGGACAAAGCTGTACCGATGAAATACCAACGGATAATTCTATCGGTAAGCCTGGAAATTTTTGTAGTCGACAGACAAATTTTAGAGATTGGTGTGGGAGCAATAGTGTCATTTGGCACAAATTTGAGTCCTTTTACTATTGCCAAATATTTTTGACCCATAGTGTTTGATGGTTTTAAAAGACACAAAATTAGAAGGAAAAAATATATAAACAGACTCAATGACCAATATGATTTAATGGTGTCAATTTGCCATGAATTCAAACTCTTTTTATAATGATCAAGTTCTTAAAGTATTTGATGACCTTAAAAAACTTATCTTAGAGTAAAAAAAAATAAAATAAACTTAATAAATTAATAAGAGTGTAACAAGGTTAATTTGGTATGAATTTAAGAACTTGAAACAACAAATGTGAAAAAAAAAATTAATTATTGCTCAATTCTGTAAACATTGACCAACTCAGCTATGCTACCAAAGGATTCCAATAGATAGAATATATAAAACTCATCAATTATGTGATATTATATAACCTACTAGTAAGTTGACTACTTGAAATGATATCAAATGACTTATCTTATGTTGGATCAACTCGATCGATCGGTTATTGCCTTACCATTGTTTGATCAGCTCTTGAATTAGTTTATGGCTGGCTAGTTGTTTGGCAGCCTTATCGATCGCAAGGATGAACTTGACCTAATCTTGTTTAGTTTTTAATTAGATAAAGAGATTTGATACTTAATTTTGTGATTGAAAGGATAAAGCAGGTTTTATCGTAGTAGTTGAATGATTGAAGATATTTGCCTAATCACCTTCAATCAAAATACTTGATTTAATAAAATATACGTGATCCATTAATTATATATTATGGTTGGGCCAGTACTGTCACAGCGTCTACCAAGCCATGCAAACCATACATCTTATTGTTGAAGGTACATCAATTATTGTGGTGTTCAGTTAACTACATCGAGCACAAATTAATTTTCAATGGACATATGAAGGATGAGTTATAAGCTGATCTCTCCTACTCCCTAGTTAATTTGACGGTCAATTATAAATTAATCTTATAATTTATCTTTCTTCGTATAACTTGAAAATAAATTATAATTAAAATTTTATATATTTAAACTCTATTATCGACCGATTAACAGATTATAATTTTTGACTCCGCAGCTAAAACTATAGCAATTTTATCTTATATTCAGACATTGCTAAAGTGAAACTTATAGAAAGTATGCTTTAAGATGAAGAGATCCTTTACCTTGAAGCCTAAGCATTTTGCATTTGCAATTTTGACAGTAGCATGTACCATCCAAGTACGGCAAAATTTATTTCTTCATAACAGAGGTACACAGCATGCTCGCTGCTCGACCAGCATCAGCTATTATTTTAACTGGAGCAGACAACTTTCAGGCAACCACTGAAATGAGCAAGAAGCGTAGCACATATAAATTGGTTTTCTGACAAATAATAAATTCAGTGCTCAAGTTCAATGAACTACAAACCTACACGTGAGATCGAGAAGCAAGCTACGGTGTTGGATTAGTTTGGAAGAGCGGTAGGAGACAAGCAGGACACGATGGCAAGGCATCTTGAAGAAATATACAGGAGACAAGCAACCTAAAGATTATAATTGTCACTGGAATAATAGCAACCATGTGTTGTGGGTTTTAAACAAATGGGGATTGTTTGCAGATCTCCTACATTGCATAGTAGGACTTAAATTTTCATCACATGGGTGACTTGATGATTTAGGATTCTCTGTGTCTCCTAATTTCCAATTTTTTAGATAAGTTGTTGGTGGAATTTTCAAAGTATATAAGTAGAGCAGAAGGATCAGAAACACTTCACTCTCCTACTCAAACTTTCCACAGATAGAAAGCAAAGAGCTTGGCAGAGAAGAAGACGGCAATGGCCACCTCCGAATCCAATGACGTAGAGTTTTCAGTCAATAAATTTCACGTTCGTTCGATCAGTTTACCATCTCAAACTCATCCTGCCACTCGTAGAGTAGAAGATGAGCTGCAGAAACTTAGAACCTGGATGGAATCATCAGCATCTTCGATGACAAAAGAGATGATTTGCAATGGAATGCGACGCCTGGGCGAACTATACGATGGCATGGAGGATATTTGTCATCTCCCAGGCATTCGTCAAGGTCTGCTCCACTTTGAGCAGAAGAAACGGTTGCAGCAACACGCGGATGGATCGATCAAATTGTTGGACTTGTTCGGCACCATCAAGGACGCGGTCATTTCAATGAAAGAGAGCGTTCAGGATCTTCAACTGGCAATCCGGAGAAGAGGCGAGAATCCCACGGAAGATAAAGTAAAGGCTTATATTCGTTCGAGAAAGGCATTGTTGAAGATGATCAAAAAGAGTTATAAAGAGCAAGTGAATGGCAAATGCAAACCGGTGCCTGAACAAACTGAGCTCTCAGTGATCTTGAGGATGCTGAATGAAGCGTGCTCGATCACTGTATCTCTTCTTTGCTCGATCACACATTCGACGTTTGCCCCGGAGGCAAAATCTAGCTGGTGGTCTTTTTCCTCGAAGACCATGAGAGCTATTAGTCGGACTTCTTATGAGACCTGGAACATGGATGTCTCACTGTTTACGGGTGTCAAAGAAGCTGGTGCTGAGAAGATGGTGATCGTGCAGGATCAGTTGCAGAGCATTGAGAAGAGTCTCGGTGATCTTGAGAATGGTATGGAATGCTTATTTCGGAGGCTGATCCAGAATAGAGTATCGCTTCTGAACATTCTCAGCTTATAGACAATCAATCAATCAATCACCTGGCAGCTGATCACATATTTTAATGGAGAAGCTAATGAATTCCAATTTTGCTTGTAAGATGCGAACTGTAGGGTTGTATAAATAAGAATATACCGTTTTCAAGTGAATTTACACATCCATCATGATCCTCTATTTCCCTTCTCGTTCAGTAAATTTAAGAACAAAAGGTAACAATCAAATTGCAAATTGACTTAAATTTGTATCTCAACTCCAACACAGCATCTAATGAGCTAAACATGGACAAATGAAAACAAAATACTGTAGGGGGCCTGAGATCTTAGACATGATTGATTGGAAACTTGAAAGCTAAACGAAGATGAGTTTCATGTGAATTGCTAGTCTGTCAAAGATGTTCGTTGCCTCTCTAAACAAAAACTAATGGTGGTCAAAGGTGAATACATTCGCTCCGATCACCCTGTCAATCTGTTCCAGGACCAACATGGAGGAGATAAATCACGGACGGCTATTTGCCTTTGGAATAATGACTAGCACATAAGGAAGACATTTATCTCAGTTTTGCGAGATTTGAACCTCAGATCTCATAATGGCAATACCTCATGCGCTAGTCATTAGATGTACATATTCACGGTAGAATAAGGGAAAAAAATGTAGAAGTACATCAAATAGTGTGCATCACATTGTACTTGGTTGGCATAGTTTGAACCATGCCGAGCACGGCTTGGCTTATGTTCCGTGATGGGTGCCCGACCCATGTGTCATGTTGGTTAATTAGGTCATGATGCTTCTGTGCCAAACCTAGCCTCACTCAATATATATGATTTACAAAATGTTCATATAAAATTTTATACATTAACCCATCTAAAAAATACAAAATGAAAAATGTTTAATAAAATTTTATTTTAGTAATTATTACCAGTTTTGTTTCTTATCAGTATTACTTTTATTAGTTAGCGTGATTGTCCCATGGGTGTTAAACATGCCCAATTTTGAGTTGTGTTGTATCGTGCATGACCCAAGATGAATCAGGTCATATTCGACCTGAGCACGACCCAATCACATGGCTAAGATCAAGTTAAACAATTGTATGAAACAATTAGGAATATACTAAATATTATTAGAAGAATTGGTTATCAATACTTTCAATTTGTCATTTATTTAGGTGAAATTCTACTATAAAGTCAAAACTTTATATGCGCTCAGCAGAGTGAACGTGAATTTACAGAGGATTGGTGGATTCGATCCGGTTGGAATTTGATTCCAGACATTGATAATTAATTAATAAAGAACTACTATCAACTTTGTGTAAGAAAAATTATTAGCCTCTTCCATATTCTTTCTTCTTAGAAAAAGATAGAGTGGAGTTATGAACATACGATGGTATAAGAAACCTCACCTTACTGTGCTATTAATGAAGCAAAATGATAGCAAATTAATAACTAACCCTCATCTTAAGATAATTTTGCGATAGTTCAAAAATGCTAGTAACTCAAGAATACATCTTATGATGATTGTCATTAGCTATCCATTGTATAATGATCTTAAGCAAATGATTCTATGATACCTCAAGAATAATCTGACAAAAAAACTCCTATATTGGCCAAGTTTTCTTACAAATAGAGAATTCACATTAGGGCATTTTTTTTTTTGTCGTGATAGGGTAGAGTGTTTAATCTGATTTACTAGATTAGCAAGAAGTGGATTGTTGTAATTAGGTTTAAGTGTAGAGGAAAAGTATTAGGTCATGGTCCTAATTAACAATATGTGAGTTTAGCTAATCAATGAAGTTCTACTGTGACAACAAAATGGTTATACATAAGACGTCAAATCCAGTGTTTAAAATGATCATCATGCATTTGTGACAGCCCTAATGATTAACTAGCACGCTTGCTAACTAAATTTCTAAGGCTCTAAAATTGAGTATAATTGTAAGGAGCATCATCATCCTAAATATAGATATCATTAGGATCAGAGGCCAACTTCTACTATAACACATCGTATCATGTCCACTAGATAAATATTTTTGGCGTACAAGTCACAGACAACTAGCATTTGAAAAATCCACCGGTGAATCGCAAATATGTTGGCATGAAACAACAACAAAACTAGCCAAGAGCATATGTCTAGAGTTCCAAATACAATGGATCATTTAATTACATTATAAATTTGAAAGACAATTTGCAACATATAGAACATCTCGAGCTTCAGGATGCATGATTCTGTCTGAAGTAGTAGTAGTAGCAACAAGAAAGATTAATTAGAATAGCTAAAAGATGGTCCAGGATCCACCATCATGCTCATAATTTAGCAGATAACTTGAGGCAAGCACCCTACATAATTATGCTTAATGGTCGAGACAAAAGTAGCAATCATGTATAATAAAGAACAAAAGTGTGTTGGCATGCATATCTTATACTGATATGCAAGGCTCAGCTTACCAGGATTCTAGTTGTCTGCTTGTTTAGATGAGCATTTAGTGTGTATATATATAAGAAAGTAGAGCAGAAGGCTGAGAAACAGATCCATCATCTTCCCCTTCTAGCTCCAATCCTTCAAGATATTGGCTGAAAAGAAAGCAGCAATGGCCTGTTCGGCTTCAACAGAAGAGAAGACTTTTCATGTTCGCTCAGTCAGCTTACCTTCCCAAGCTAATCCTACTACGGTCAGAGTTGAAGAAGAGCTACACAAACTTAGAATTTGTGTAGAACCATCGGCATCTTCGGTGACGAGGGAGATGAACTGCAATGGGTTGAGACACCTTGGTGAAGTGTATGATGGCATGGAGGATCTTCTTCACCTCCCAAGCATCCAACAAGGTCTGCTCCACCTTGGACAGAAGAAAACATGGCAGCAACATCTGGATGGCTCGATCAAATTGTTGGACTTCTTTGGCATAATTAAGGATGCAGTCAGCTCAACTAAAGAAAGCATTCAGGATCTCCAGTTATTGGTTCGGAGAAGAGGCAAGAATTCCCTGGAAGATAGACTGAAGGCTCATATTCGTTCGAGAAAGGCAATGCAGAAGGTGATCAAGAAGAGATACAAAGACATGAAGCAGGTCCAGGGCAAATGTCAACCTGAAACTGAACCTATGGAGCTATCAGTGATCATGAGGCTTCTGAACGAAGCAAGCGTGATCACTAGGTCTCTCCTTTGCGCAATCATGCATTCAATGTTTGCACAAAGAACAAAAGGTAGCCAGTGGTCACTTTCCTCAAAGGCCACGAGAGTGGCTTGTGAGAACTTGTGTCAGTCCTGGAACGTGGATGTCTTGCCGTACAACCTTAAAGATGCAGACATCGAGCAGATCACAATGGTGCGAGGTCAATTGATGGCAATAGAGAACAGTCTTGGAGACCTTGAGAATGGTTTGGAGAGCTTATTTCAGAGATTAATTCGGAATCGAGCTTCAATTCTCAACATTCTTAGCGTCTAGAAGGGCATCCAGCATTTAGTAACTGATCACCACCTTGGCATCTGCATTTTAAAGGATGTGCTGATGCAATCCAATTTTTGTTGTTATATTTGAGTGTAAAAAGCGTATAAAAGCAACAGTTCTTGAACTTGAAATACAAAATTTATACATCAAGGGCCACTCACTCATCTGTTGGACTCTCTTTTGCCTTGGATTGTTTCTGAATTTGTTTCCTTATTATTCACTAAATCATAGAAGAAGAAAAACAGATTTTAGAAAATCCATGAAATAATTTAAATCATTATTTAAGACTGAATAACCCGTGTTTAGAATAATCAATGATAAAAGCATGATGACTAAGTACCTCACAAATCTTTTAAAAAGTATTCTTGGTTTTTTCATTGACCTATATGCAAATATTAACTTCATTAAAATGCTGTAAAGATTCTTCTTGTCTCTCCAAATCTAAATGCACACATGCATTAGTAGACACAAGGAATCAAGATGAACAATCATACTAAAACAGTGATTATTAAAACTCAAATCTGATCTTAGATTATGTTATCTTTTGAAGGATGGATGTCAAGTTTTCATTCTATCCTCCAAAAATGTTTGTTCTTTGATTTACTGATGTTAATTATATTCGACGACTTCATGTTATGAAGGATATTACTTATCGAGCACAAATATCACAAGAAAGCATATGTTTTAATATCACATATTGGGCTTCTGAGTATTTACTTCCTAACTAGGATGAATTAAATTCATCGTAGTTGAACCAGATAAAAGATTGAATTCACTGATTAAAAGAATCATGCATTCTGGTTGCAAGTGAACCCAGATAATACATAAATGTTAACAAAAAAAAAATGAAAAGAGACGTGATGCTTTCGGATCACCAGTAATCCTGACAAGAACAAGATCCTTCCTTAAAATGATGAAATTGGTTGGCATCGCGCACTATAAGCTCCCTTTTAGTTACTAATGATATTAGTTTCATCACAGTGTGACAATCACAGCAAATTCGGAGATTCTTCATAATGTGGATATGCATCCACTCAGGTAATTAAGCTAATTAGACCAAATGCCATTGCCAGCTTCTCACTGTGATGACGTTGACAACCTGAAGTTGCCTTGTGATCATATCCCACTGCTTCTATCTCCTTAATTAGCTCATATAATTTCTTAAGAATAACGCCAATTTGTGGATGGCTCGGGTCATCGGCAGTGAAAACATGGATTGTGTTTTTAACCTCAATCCAACTACATCCAGGATTCTTTTTTATCCCCTTTTCCTTCATGAGCTTTCTCACTCGAGCGGAATCATCAGAATTCCCTGCATCGGCATACATCTTAGCTAAAAGCACATAACTTCCAGAATCCTTAAGGTCCAACTCAAATAGATGCTTTGTAGCATACTCTGTGAGTTCTTTGTTGCCATGTAATTTACAGGCTGCAAGGAGAGCTCCCCAAATTTTAACACTTGGCTTTAATGGCATGTTGCCTATCACAGTTTTCGCATCTTCTAGCAATCCAGCTCGGCTGAGAAGATCCACCATGCAAGCAAAATGCTCTAAGCCAGGAGCTATATTATAGGATCTACTCATGCTATTGAAATAAAACTTCCCTTCTTCGACAAGTCCTGAATGACTGCGACCAGATAAAACTGCAACATAACTTGTGTAATCAGGTTTTATTCCATTGGATATCATTCTCTGAAAAACTTTTATTGTTTCCTTCCCTTGACCATGTTGAGCATACGCAGTCATTATGGAATTCCATGATACCAAATCCTTTTCCAAAATAGAATCAAATGTTTTTCACAGTTCAACTATCTTTCCACATTTCGAGTACATTGTGATGATCCCATTTGCAACTGATATGTCGGAATTGAGCCCTATTTTTATGGTATGTGCAATTATTTGATTACCAATTCTCTCTGCCGCCACCTCTGCACAAGCACGAAACAGTGTAGAGAATGTAACCCAATATGGTTTTACAGCACTTTCTCGTTGCATTATAATGTACATTTTAATACTGTCACGCTCCGGAGGAGTCCCTGTCCGAAGAAATTTCGGTAGCACCTCCCTTGTACGGCTGACAATCTGAAACTTTCTACATACACAATATACATCAGCCACAGGCGGCTGGAATATACACACAACTACGCAGTTATATGATACAGCCTACTCGGCTGATACAAAATCAAAACACGGAAAATGACAAAAACCAAATACAAACCCAAAACACAAAGACTGCTAGCCGGCTAGGTTTACACAACCAATAACAAATACAAAATACCACATATCAACATCAACACTCCAAAAATAAAATCGGAGTACAGAGCTAAACAAACTGATACATAAACAAACAAAACATACGTGAAACTGACAAGTCTTCTGATGTGACGTGGGTACCAGCAGACAGGATATTCCAAGCGACACCAAAACCAACCTCGTACCTGAAAAAGATAGTATCAACGGGGTGAGTTCAACAACTCAGCGAATACCAATGGACATGAGTAGTAAGATATATCTAACAGCAACAAACATTGAATACAGCTTCCTAATCATATATAGGGAATACGCAAAACTGAAAGGTAACTGAGGAAGCTGTACTCACCAGGAACTCCTATCCAGACAAAAGGGTCGTCAACCGAAAGTGTCAATAATCCTGTATGCAGGTCAAAAGTATGCATCCAACCAAAATGCAGCAACCAAATGCAGCAAACACAATCGTAAGAATATAAATGCATCAATGCATATGATGCTAATGATGCGTCCTAGTCACCCCTGACGCCAGTCAGTCCTCTCACACACAAATGGCGAGTCCGAGTGGGTAGGGCTGTGACAACCGTGCACTCTGTCGTCACTGCTCCTGATGAGTGACCGAGTGGACGGGATGCTGTCGGAGTACTCCTGTCCTATGACCCCAAATCATAAATGGGGGAGCTCAATGCTCTCAACTCCCGGTACATGATGACGGGGAGGAAATCTCTGCCGGCTACCACGCTGAGTCACCTGACCAACGGAGCCAAACAGAGTCCACCATCTGCCGGCTACCACGCTGCTACACTAAATGCCAGCGGAGCCAAACAGAGCGGAACTGTCTGCCGGCTACCACGCTGAGTCCTCAGACCAACGGAGCCAAACAGCAGAACCGCCACACACACCTGTCTGATATACCACTAACCCATGAGTGGTGGTGTGTGCAGTACATGTAACTGGCGATGTGCTCAACCATAGTGGAGCCGACAATCGCACAGCATGCAATCATGATGCATGACACTAAGCATAGCAAAACTGATCAACATATCCATATCCATATATACATAATATGGGTACCACAGTATCAGTAGGTCAAATCCACAGATCTAGGGTATACAGGTGCTCTATGATATAACAACCTAGATCCTGAACATATCCCCCTTCCATAGCATATGTACCAACAATACGCACAGATCGAAGAAAAAGGGTCTAGGTACACAAATCAGATATGATATACAAATAGAGGTACACAAGTCAGGTATGGTATAAAAACCTAGGTATCAGATAATCTAGATACACATGCCAGAAAAATAAAATCCAGAACCTAGTCCGAACCTCAGTAGGTATGGTATGTCACTTACTCTAGGAACCAAGGTACTCATGGCAATAATCCTGAAACGTAAACATATATACATAACAAACGCCCAACAGATCATGCTATGGGTATCAAACCGTGACATACCAAGGCAAACATGATCATTGCTTGCAGCTATAAAATACTATGCATATCCAATAGACAATATCATAAAGATAAGTCAAGAGGTACCCGCCTCCAATAGAAAAGTCCAATCTGTTCCGAACACGACGTCAAGATACTCGTCTCGCGTCAAAGTCCTGTGTCACCAATATAAATATATTTTATTTAGCTACAATTCATAAGAATTTAAATAGGTAAATAAAATCCACAAGACTAAATTCTAAGCAATTAAATCTAATCACACTAATCATGCATCGACTAGTGATATATTGACCATCTAGTAATCCATATCATCTCCAATTCAACACATACCTAATTTATACTCAACAACCATTTACAACCTCCAATTCAAACCTACACATCACCACATAATCAAATCATATCTAAATCAATCCATTATCCACAACACATATCAAATCCCTACACTTACCTCAATTTACAGCCTTGTTTAAGAACATGAAGTTGCTGAAACTTGCTGAAGTCAATGACTGCCAGATCCACCAAAATCCACAGCACAAGACTACCCTCGTACTCACTGATCCATGCCAAGAGATAGTTGCTGCTGGAATTAGAACAAGCAAACCAAATCAACAATTCATCAAGATCCACCTCAGTAAACTAAAAAGCCCAAATCTTTGTTCCAGATCAGTGGAAGAACAGACTCCGCATCTGGAACTAGAACACAGCATGGAGGAGGTCGGCGTTGTTCGGGTCAAGAGATGGCAGCATCGGCAGGGCACAGTGAAGACCACGCGGAATAGATCTAGAGCAGAAGAATTCGGTCGGCTGATCGGTGAGCGGAAGAGGAGAGGAAGGGGCTCTTCTCGGTGATCAAAGGAAGGGCCTCGGATGGGCGGCGGGCGTCGGCGCCAATTGTAGCGACCGGAGCGACGCGAGATGGCTGCGGCGCGTCCTGATCTCCACGGCCGAGACAAATCTAGGGCTCAAGGTCAGTGGCCGGCGCTAGGGTAAAAGCTCGGAGTCGGCCAGAAGAGAGGAACGGAGACCCTCGGTTGGCTCTCGTCGGCCGGCGATGAGAAGCTCCACCTGTGGTTGTGCCGGCAGAGGAAGAAAATAGGAAGGAAGGTGTCGGCGCGAGGTGGTTAGGGCTCGGGTCGCGACAGGGCAGAAACGGCGAAGGGAATAAAAGAAAAGAAAGAAAACAAAAAGAAATAAAACATTTCCTCGCTTAAATGGGTAGCCTAAACAGGCTTTTCCGGACCCCATTTTTGTCCCGGTTAACTCGTCCATACAAGCTCCGAAAAATACCCAAAAAATTTCTAAAAATTCCGGAAAATTCCCTTATCATTATTCGTCATTTCCCGGTATTTTACAAATACCTTCTTCCTCACTGCCATGCTGTATATATGCAGCTAACATTGCATTCCATGTGACTACATTTTTGTCTTCCATGGAATCAAAATATTCATGGGCCTTATTCACATTTCCCATCTGAGAATATGCAGTTATCATACTTTGTCCATGATATGATATCTCTAACAGGCATCCACTGAAAGACAGAATCAGCATTTTCTATAGAGCCGCATTTGCCATACATTATAACTAGAGCATTGGATACAGCAACAGATGAACAAGATCCAGTACGCAATGAAATAGAATGAATCTGAGTACCAAGACATAAATCCAAATTAGTGCAACAAGCACTAACTACAGTTGCCAGCGTGAAGGGGTCCAAGGACATAGGCACATTTCTCATTTCATTGAACAGTTCAATAGCTTGTTCCATGAGCCCTGAGTGAGCATACTCCGCAATAATTGCAGTCCACGACACAGAATTATGGTCATGCAAGCCATCAAATGTTCTCTTTGCTGATCCTAGATCACCACATTTAGCATACATATCTACCAGGGCACTCCCAAAGAACACATCAATGCTCTTTTGAGACCTTATAATGTGGGCATGATGATGCTTTCCCCATCCCAAGTCAAGGATACTAGTGCATGCAGCAAGAACATAAGTGTATGTCATAGAATTCTGCTCATATCCTTCAGTACTCATATCTATTATGATAGGAAGTGCCTCTCTTTCTTGACCACAGTGAGACAATAGTGAAATCATGGTGTTCCAAGAGACAACATCTTACTCAGGCATCTTATCAAACACCTTAATTGCACATCCAACTTCATAGGAACTCGCATAACCTGACAACATACAATTCCAACAGAAAAGATCAGGACTTTTTAACATACCAAACACTTGCGAAGATAGGTCAACGGCTCCACTTTACATACATATCAATTAGCGATGCCCCAGCGTCTGGATGTCTTCCAAAATCTAACTTTTCAACAAAATCATGCAATTGAAGGCTCCATCAGTGACACCCAAGCGTGACACATGATTTCATCACGAAGGCGATGGCAAACAAATTTAGTTTGCAATTAAGATCCCGGAGCATCAATATGAACGTCCTCAGCGCCTCTGAGGGCTGAACATCACGGAAGTAACCCACCATGAGTGTGTTCCAGGAAGTAGAGTCCCTCACCGGCATTTTATCGAACAGCTCCACTGCTTCACACAAAAGCCCAAATTTCGTGAAACCATTGATTATGATATTGCCGGAAAAGACATTGGGAAAGGAAATGCCGCCGTACACTCGGAGCGCGTCATCAAGAGAGCCGCAGTGAATGTAGGTGTTGAGAAGATGATTCTGAAGGAAGAGGGAGACCTCGAGGCCCGCGAAGATGAGGCGGGCGTGGAGCATCCGGCCATGAGAGATGGAGCCGGAGGCGACGCATGTTGCCATTGCGTCGGAGAGCTCCTGAGTGAGGGTCATGTAAGCTTTGTTCCCAGAGGCACTGGCTGAGGTGTAGGGTCTTGGTCTGAGGGAGAAGAGGGGAAGGCGAAGAATAAGAGGAAGAGGAGACGAGGATGTCATCGGACAATGCCATGGGAGCTTCATCATCAAAGGTTGAAGCTTTGGCGACTCGAAGCAATCTCAAGCGCCCCCCAAACAGCTAGTAGAATTCAGATATTCCAATTTTGGGTCGACTTTAAACTGAGGGGACGTTTGGTTCTTTCCTAGGAATAGGAATCAGAATGGGAATCATTGTATTGTGGAATGGGAATGGGTATGAGCATGTATATCACTCTTAAAAGTAATGCTTAGTTAGTTGTATATCTTCTATCGAAATAAATCAAAGTTTCCTTTTTTACCCTTAAAGGAAATTAAGAGAAAAAATTAGATGTGAGAGAAAGATGAATGTGAGAGAAAAATATAATAAAAGAGAATGATGAGAGAGAAAGTATTATGAGAGAGAAAGTGTGATAAGAAAGAATGAAGAGAGAGAAAGTGTGATGAGAGAAAATGAAAAAAAGAGAGTGTGATTGGAGAGAGCATGATGAGAGAAAATTTGTGTGAGAGAAAGTATGATGGGAGAGGATGAAGAGAGAGAAAATATAGTGAGAAAAAAATGAGGAGAGAGAGTGTGATGAGAGAGATTGAAGAGAGAGAAATTATGGTAAGAGAAAAAGAGAACAGTGAATATGATAGGAAAGATTGAGGAGAGAGAAAGTATGATGAGAGAGAAAGTATGATGAGAGAGAAAGTGTGTTGAGGAAAAAAGGAGGAAGTGTGATAAGAGAGACTGAGGAGAGAGAAAGTGTGATGAGAAAAAAGAGAAAAGAGATTGTGATGGGAGAGATTGAGGAGAGAGAAAGTGTGATGAGAGAGAAAGTGTGATGAGGAAAAAAAGAAGGAAGAGAGTGTGATGGAAGAGATTAAGGAGAGAGAAAGTATGATGAGAGAGAAAGTATAATGAGAAAAAAAGAGAAAAGAGAGTGTGATAGGAGAGATTAAGGAGAGAGATAGTGTGTGATAAAATGATGAGAGAGAAACTATGATGAGAGAGAAAATATAATGAGAGAGAACAAGGAGCGATAAGTGATATGAAAGAAAAAATAAATAAATATATTTTGATATTTGATATTAATGGAGAAAATTTTAGTTTTAAGTCAAGGGTATTTTTGGAATAAGGAAATATTTTGATTGATGAAAATAGGGTAATGACTCATTGAAGGGGAGGTACATGGGATTGAGTTATTACTCAATTTCAAGGATTCATTCCCTTATTTGTATTCTTATTCCTATAATCCAAACATTAACAATGGGAATCAATGATTCTCATTCCCATTCCCCACTCCTATTACCCTAAACCAAACGCCCCCTGATTCTTTGGATTATGAATTCGTTGACTCTAGTACGACTCGAAGGTGGAAATTCATGGACCATAAAGGTAGGATCCATGAGATCCCATCATGTCAGCCAGTTCAAATCTTCTGTCCCGAAATTCTTCTGTCTCTCTGTCCCACGCAGAAAATGACAAACTGGAATAGTATTTCTCGTGAGAACCACGTGACGCCGAAGACCAAAAAAGTCAAAATCGTCAAAAACCCTCTTCTACGAGAAACGTGTTCGACGCAGCCCTGTGCCCTAACCCTTTCTCACTGTTCTCCTTCCCACGGCTTCTGTCCCGACGAAGGCCCGCCGGTGCGAAATCCCTCTGTCCCTCCAACTGTCGACGACAACAGGCGGCACCATCGAGGCTGCTCCCGTCTCCCTCCCACCTTCGACGCGACCCCTTCCCACCTTCGACGGTAGCAGGCTGCTCCCCACCTTCGACGGGAGAAGGCAGCACCATCGACATCCCCTTCCGAAGTCGACGACCTCCCCTCCTGAAGGTCGCCAAGACCTCTAGCTTCGTCTCCGGCTTTCCTCCACGAAGATCCTCCTTCGTCTCCGCCTTTCGGTATAGTGTTCTAGAAAATTTTGCTTCTTTTTTCAAATCTTTATCTAGTGGAATCATTTTAAACAGACAAATTCGGCCCGTCTTGCACTGCGGAAGGATAGTAACGATCGCAAAAGTTGGCCAATAGTAATGTTTGATCCTGCTTTCTCTTTTCTTTTTCATTTTTTTTTTTGGTGAATGTCCAAATCCTTAGCGATACTTGTTTAGAGTCTTGCATTCTTATTATGTCAATGAGACGTCTTGCACCCGAAATGTTTGATGAATTGTCTTTGTGATCTCTTACACGTTATGGCAAGTTTCAGTATGTGCTGTGTTCTTGAATCTTGAATCAGTTTGTTTCTATATATGTTTCTTGTGTCAATTTGCACTTTCTCTTTCTATTTCAGTTTCTTGTGCCAATTTGCATTTGTGCCAATTTCTTGGTAAAAAATATGATCTGTGTAACTATTATCTATAACTATTTTGTCATCACATTGTAGAATTCGCATTGTGATATGTGTAGAAAATATAGACATTTCTTGATTATTTTTTTTGTTCAGGATCATGGTAATTATCATGGAATTGTCATTGGTTGAATCTACAAGTTGTCGTAAGTTGAATTTTGATGCAAATGAAGATTGTCAAGATAATGAGTTTGATGTTATTGATGAGGGTACGGACTCTATTATGTTATTGATGAGTCTTGACACATCTATCATAGAAGAATTGATGCCAAAAATCAGTATGGAATTTAAGACAGAAGAGGATGCCTATGAATTTTATTTGAAATATGTTAAACAAGTTCGATTTGGTATAAGAAGGAGTAAAAGCCACAATGATAAATCGGGCAAATTAGTTGACAGGATTTTTTTTTGTTGTGCACAAGGAAAAAGGGGAAAAGACAAATGAGATGTTTATGTGAAATCTCATCGTCCTGAAACAAGGTTTGGTTGTAAGGCTAAAATGAAGATTAGTTGTCGAAAAAATGGCAACTTGAATGTGGAGCAATTTGTTAAAGAGCATAATCATTATCTTTCAAGCCCAAACAAAACTCACCTCTACAAAAGTTATAGGAATATATCATCTTCTGCGGCAATACAGATTGAGATGGCAAGTGATATGGGAATCCCCCCAAAAGTATCTCATAATCTTATGGTGAAACAAGTAGGTGAGAGGGAAAATTTAGGTTTTATTCCTCAAGATTACAACAACTACTTGCGATCCAAAAGAACAAGAAATATCATAGTTGGTGATACAAGAGGTGTATTGGAATATTTGTAGAAAATACAGTTTGATGATCCTAATTTTTTTTATGCTATTTAAGTTGATGAAGATGATTTCATAACTAATATTTTTTTATGTGATGCTAAGATGAGAGTTGATTATGACAATTTTGGAGATATTGTTTGCTTTGACACAACCTACAGGAAGAACAATGAAAGTCATCCAATTGCATTGTTTGTGGGTGTTAATCATCATAAGCAATCCATAATTTTTGGTGCAACTTTATTATATGATGAAACATCTTTGACATTCGAGTGGTTGTTTGATACATTTACAAAAGCTATGTGTGAAAAAAAAACCAATAATTATTCTTACATATCAAGATACAGCAATGGCAAAGGCTTTGACTTACAGATGGCCTAAAACACATCATCGTTTGTGTATTTGGCACATTTATCAAAATGCGGCAAAACATTTGAGTGGAGTTTTTTCTGAGTTCAAAGAGTTTACTAAAGATTTTACCTCGTGTATATATGATTTTGATGAAGAAGAAGATTTTATTTCAGCTTGGAACATGATGTTGAATAAGTATGCACTTGAAGACAATGATTTGTTGAGACGTATGTTTTGCATAAAAGAAAAATGAGCTTTAGTATATGGATGACATATGTTTTGTGCAGATATGATTACAACCCAAAGAAATGAGAACATGAATAGTATTCTAAAAAGGCATGTCACTTATCAACACAAGTTTTTAGACTTTTTCAATCACTTCCAAAAACTGCTTGATGATCATCGATATGAGGAGTTAAAAGCTGATTTTAGATCAAATACAAGTGTTCCATGTCTATTGTATCCAATTGAAATTTTAAAGCATGCATGTTCTATTTTTACTCTTGAGGCATACAAGTGTTTTGAACAAGAGTGATATAAATCTCATGATTATATTATACAAATTTATGAGGATATTAGATCACATACAAAATACAAAGTTACTTCTCACAAAAAGAGTTATCATCATATAGTTACACTTTATTCATGGGGTCAAAAGATTGAGTGTAGCTGTAGAAAATATGATTTTGCTGGGATTTTGTGTTCTCATATTTTGAAAGTATTTACGATGAAAAATATCATGAAAATCCCAAGTGAGTATATATTGAAAAGGTGGACACGAAAAGTAAAAGATGGATACTTTGGAGTTATTGAACTTGTTGCAAACAAAGGTAGTTTGGATCCAAAAACTTGCAACAGTATGCGATATAAAGAATTGAGTGGATTGTATGTTCAACTGGCTACCAAGGCAGCAGAAAGGGAAGACACTTACAAGGTTGTTAAAGATGGTTTGTTGAGTATGTTTAAGATGGTGGATGAGAGATTATAAATTAATGAACCAATTGTCTAACACTCTATTGAAAGAGAGTTTGAAATTGATGAAGGAAACTCTCTTTGAGTCAAAGGAATTAAAACAAAGAAGAAAGTGATTTCAGCAAGAGATTGAAAAGTGGCTTAGATAAGATTTCAAAGCAAAGAAAAGCGGCGAGGAAAAATAACCAAACTTCAACAATTGTTAAGGTTTTGCCCCCTTTCTTATTAAAGTGTTGTTTATTTATTGCCATTTCATTTGAGAAAATATATATAATTAAATCATTCTATTTTTTTTTTTTTGTATACCAAGCTAAAGAAGAGCATTATGAAAGTATATCCAGCATGCCTAGTGTTGAAGGTTTGAGTATGGCCGAAACTCAATTTCAACCACTTTTGTCAACACAACTATCTCAGGTTCACTCTGATATTGGCTATTTTCAGACAAATGACCAGGAACGATGGTAAGAAACTAACTCTTCTAATGGATATTTAATTGTTTTATAATTTGAAAGGATTTAGAGAGTATCTAAGGAAAAAGTATCCAGGGACATCAATTGTGTGGATGTTGCTACAATGGAATGCATGTCAACAAAGAGTGATTGATGTCAATATAGGTATATGTTTCTATTATGTTATATTAGCATGCATTGATGTACACAAAGATAATTGTTTCCTAATTTTGAATATCTTATTTTTGCACATCGTAGGTCGGAGGAGGGTTATTCTTACGCAACAAAGAGTGATGATTGATGTCTCCTTTCCATTCTAATGTATGTCAAACTATGTTCTAGTAACTAAAACGACATTTGTAAAATATACATATTTCTTCTTATTTATTGAACTATGAGTCCGCAATTTTGGCTGTGATTGAATCGTGTTTCTCTATATTGTTGATCAAATTTGCATAAACGTCTTCAAATTTGTATAAATAGTTGTATGAAAGTTAGTAATAGCAATAATATGTTATGCAAAGTTGAGGTTTTTGTATGCTATGCAAAGTGTGTTTCAGAACCCATCTGAATATTTGAAACTCTCTTTCTATAGTTATCCGCTTAAGAAAATTGTATGTTGAGTGATCTTTTCATCTTATGCATGTTTCTTAGCCTAGTAGATTTGTTTACTCGTCTTGAATGAATAATTGATCTGCTATATGTCAGTTGTAAATAGTAATCTTGTTTAACCCATATTGTTCTTTGTGATCAAGTCGTGATTCTTATTACCATGTTAAAATTGCTGACGACTTCTTCTTGAATTAAACTTGAAGATCATGATACTTGAAATTGCTTTTGTGGTGTTATTATCAGCTAACATCTAGCCACTTTAAATGCTACTCTAGGGGGCATTTTTTTGTATCTGTAATTGTATGGTAACTATAGCAATATACTTGTGTGTGCTAATAAGTATGTAATGATATCTTAAGTAATTAGCACTGCAATATCAATGTGTGTTTTCCACATATGTATGCACTATTAAGTTGATTGAAGCAGTTATTGTGGGGTTTCAGTTGTTTTAGAGAAATGCACTGTGATTTGTTTCTGTATCAAATTTCAATCAAGACTTAGGATTGGTGTTGTTTATATGACTTACTAATTCCCCATTGTTTTGATCGATTCAGCAATCGTTCGAAACCATTAGTCTATGGTCTAGATAACCCTTCTATTAGTGTATGATATTACGAATAACCCATAATTTGTTTGAAAGCTATATGAACTTAGGGACTTTGTAGAATTTGTTTTCAGATTCTTGAATCGTTCTATTTTGAATGCAACATTTCGATTTATTTGTTGTATATATTCTCAATCAGTAGAACTCTCCTGATAATTGAATACCTAGTTTCACATGCTGCAAGAAGAAGATTTTAAAGCGCACAAAAGAAGCGAAGTTGGCTATGTTTCAGTTTGCCTCCTCTTGAATCGTTCCCAGCATTTGGTGCATCTCCGTGGCGATCTCCTCTGCCGACATGCATCGGTGATTGAATCGTGTTTCTCTATATTGTTGATCAAATTTGCATAAACGTCTTCAAATTTGTATCAATAGTTGTGTGAAAGTTAGTAATAGCAATAGTATGTACATCCATATCCATGGTAACTATCATCTTACAATTTTGCTTCTTGTTCTTGTAATATTAAAAAAAATAGCCATGGTAACAATTTTGCTTCATGAATTTTTTCCATTCTTCCCGATTCCTCATCTTCCTTGTCCCTATCGATCAAGTCCTATAAGCTCACTAAAATCCATTAGAAAAAATGGTCGTGTATATCAACAATATCTTTGAGATTAACAAAAACGACATTCAAAGTGGGAAGCAATCTCGGCAATGCGTGCTAAAGATAGCTTAGACATGGATAAGCAAAGATAATATCATAACATCATTTGTTGACATACGAAACTAACTAAAGAATACATAACTAATATCCATCAATAAACAAAAAAAGCACATGTCAACATCATCCATAATTATATTTCTTTATCACATTACCACTAAACCAGATCAACTAACAAACAAAACAAATATACAGCCAAAAGAAATAAGTCCACTGTCACTAATATCCAGACGATAAATGGTACATTCCAATTTCTCATATTGTGTCGAGGATAAGCGATGTATTCACTTTCTACCTCCGGCTCCACTCTTGGCAACATCCTTGAATGTATATCACTGGTGTTTTCATTTAGTTTAGTATCAGACCTCACCCACTTTAACCATCCATGTTGCTTACATCCATAATATAGTCTTCCTAGGTTGTTGATTGATCTAGATACTAGCATCAATGCTCTTAGTCCGTAGTACCTGCATTGTACATTTTTAAATTTGGTATGGTCGATACTGCTGTTACTTGATCATGTCATTCAACAGCAACCTAAAAAATAAAATTCAACAAAATTAGAGCTAATTAAGAGAACCCCTTCAGAGTCCGAAATGAGACAAATTGAATCTTCAAAGTAAAGGAAAAAGTATCATCTAATTTATGTGCAACTTATAATAATGTACCTCATAATGATAAGTATGCTAGACAAATTATGTCCCTTCGGGAGGGGAGGTCGTCGACATTGGACAAATATTGTGTAGTTAATAAATAGAGTCGTCTTTTGATATATGATTTATTTAAAAGCACGGGGGTATGTATTAAGCATCAACATGCATAGTCAAAGAATATTTTAAATGATAAACAATGATGAACATATTAAACAAATCTTAAATAAAAGTATGAACTTTTTAGGCAAAGGGTTTAACTAAGGTGCAACAGGGTTATAAAAATTTCGGAGGTCCAAGTCCCCTCATAATTCATGAATTTACACACACAAGTTTGAGGAGTCTGAGACGAGAGAAATTGATGAGTTGAATATCCAGGTTTTGTTTCAAATAGTAGGTGTACAACAGATGTAATGGCGATTCTTTACTTGACCTTTTGTTTTTCTACCTTACTCTTTCAAAAAAAGAAAAAAAAAATCTAATTCAGCCTTACTTGAAGTTATAATCCTTTTGTTTGTTGTTTGTTGTTCGTTGTTCGTTGGAGAGTGTGGCACACGCCTCATTGTCACCTATGGAAGCATAATGGAATAATTTTTGCTGAAACATCTTCAAACACACAAAAGTTAAAACTAGGTAGATGGTTCTCAGTTAAGAAAACTAGTAAACCCTGGAGAAATTAACGTCCATTCATCACTTCAAGTTGGTTTATTTGTCTCTTCAAAATTTAAACTTGATTTCCGTACTTTAATTTCTTTTTCTTTGTTGTTCTTGACTTTTGAAGATACACTTGCCCCTCTATGTTTTTCTTTTCTTTCTTTGTTTCAATGGTGAATAGTTTGAAAAAGATTGAAACAAACATCCATGATATAAAGCTTACATATGTTAATAAGACCAACTTACTTCCCACCATGAGGTAAATCAAGACGATAATTATTTACTGAAACTTGTCATAACGTGTAAGAGATCACAAAGACAATTCATCAAACATTTCGGGTGCAAGACGTCTCATTGGCATAATAAGAACGCAAGACTCTAAACAAGTATCGCTAAGGATTTGGACATTCACCAAAAAAAATGAAAAAGAAAAGAGAAAGCAGGATCAGACATTACTATTGGCCAACTTCTGCAATCGTTACTATCCTTCCGCAGTGTAAGACGGGCCAAATTTGTCTGTTTATTAACTAGACAAATCACACAGTACAAATAAAGAATACAGATTCCACCAGAAGCAGAAACAAAAACACAGAAAAAAATAAAATAAAATAAAAAATGATTCCACCAGATAAAGAACTTGGAAAAAGAAGTAAAATTTTTTAGAACACTATACTTGAAAGGCGGAGACGAAGGAGGATCTTCGTGGAGGAAAGCCGGAGACGAAGCTAGAGGTCCTGGCGACCTTCGGGAGGGGAGGTCGTCGACTTCGGAAGGAGATGTCGATGGTGCTGCCTTCTCCCATCGAAGGTGGGGTGCTGTCTGCTACCGTCGAACGTAGGAAGGGGCCGCGTCGAAGGTGGGAAGGAGACGGGAGCAGCCTCGATGGTGTCGCCTGTTGCCGTCAACAGTTGGAGGGGCAGAGGGATTTTGCACCAGCGGGCCTTCGTCGGGACAGAAGCTGGGAAGGAGAACAGTGAGAAAGGGTTAGGGCACAAGGCTGCGTCGAACACGTTTCTCGCAGAAGAGGTTTTTGGCGATTCTGACTTTTTTGGTCTTCGGCGTCACGTGGTTCTCATGAGAAATACTATTCCAATTTGTCATTTTCTGCGTGGGACAGAGGGACGGAGGAGTTTCGGGACAGAAGATTTGAATTGCCTATCAACAACTTTTGGTCTAGGAGCGAATCAAGGGTTACGGTCCAGAAGATCCGGGCTGGTACTAGTCTAGATTGTTGTTGCTTCGTCAGCGATTATCTTCTTTTCAAACCTTGAAGAGATTATATCAATTTTTTATTTTTTTTTCAACCAACGTAAATTTTGCATGAGCCACCAAAATAAATTCAGAAATGGATCATAATGGACAGCTCAACGTCGCAAGGGGTTTGAATATCACGAGCGTGTAATATACCTTCATTACATAGAAGTTCGTCCTAGTTTTCACCATCACACCACGTCTTGAGGGCACTGACTAATTATATCATCGTAGTAAATGGTGATCATTACCATGTGTTTCTAGCAGACCATCCCAAATTATATAAAGAGAGAAATTATGAAATCTATTGTCAAATAACTAGGAATGGAAGAAATTTTGTTAACTGATCATGTGGCAAAAATAAATAATTCGCTCGTCTCCAATGTCCCCGTTTGTCCTACGTTAACACGAAGAAGATAAATCACGGATGACTACTAATCATTAATATAGTTGGTCAAGGCATGGGAAAGGCATGCTAACCGATTATGTGACAAAAAATGATTCGTTCGCCCCGACGCCCCCGTCAACTCGTCCTTAGGCCAACACAGAGAAGGTAAATCATGGATGGTTACTAGCTATTAGTGCAGATGACCAAGGCATAGGAGAATGCATGCTCGGACGCACTGAATTTCAACCCCAAGACCTCATGGCATGTCTACTGATCATGTGGCAAGAAAAGGATGATTTGCTCATCCCATGGTCCCAGCCAACTCGTCCCTAGGCCAACACGGAAAAGGTAAATCACAGGTGACTACTAGCCATCAGTGCAGGTGGCCAAGGCATGGGAGAAGGCATGTTCAGACATGCCAAGTTTCACCCCAAGACCTCATGTGATAACACCTCATGCCTTAACCACCCCATGTCGACTAATCATGTGGGAAAAAAAGGTGATTCGCTCACCCCAATTCCCTCGCCAACTCATTCCTAGGTCAACATGGAGAAGGTAAATCATGAGTGACTACTAGCCATTAGTACAGATGGCCAAGGCATGGGGAAGTCATGCTCAGATTCGCCGAGTTTCGATCCCAAGACCTCATGTGACAACACCTCATGCCTTTAACTACCACACTGCCCTGAGGGGACCTATGCTAACTGATCATGTGGCAAAAGACGATTCACTCGTCCCCAACACCCCCGTTACTCCGTTCCTAAGTCAATATGAAGAAAGTATATTAGCAATAACTACTAACTATTAGTGTAATGTGACCTAGCACGGAGAAGACATGAACTATAATATAATGGTTTTTATTGATGTTTGGCCTATAGTAGATTTGAAAGATTTTTTGGACAGACATTTACACCTAAAACTCATCCATCCATATCAAAGTCTTAAATTAGCCAAGCATTGATTATGCATCAGCCATTAGAGCTTTGATTTTTGAACTATGCAAATAGTTATAGTTCAGAAGCATGTGTCGAGCATATTATTGCGCAACTTTGCATGGATATGTTAGTGTTGCTCCGTCAAGTTCTTAACCTGTAGGCTGTTGAGTAAATACTTTTCTCAAGCGATCTAAAACTTCAACAAAAGCTACATGAAAGAGCACAACGCATCCATCTAAGAAAATGTCTAATCCAAACATGTAAACCTGAGTATTCAGGAGTCACTTTTTAGTATTTTACAAGCGATAAATCTAGGCACCAACATGTTCGCAAAGGAATTCCTTATTACACCCGAGTGAAGTTGGTGCTTAATCCAAAAAGGAAAATAAAAAAATCAAGGTCCAAATAGGCAAACATAAAAACCTTAGTCCTTGGTAAACATTATTGAACATCAAAGGCCCTTGAACCCAGCTGCAAATCCTGATTCCTGTGAAATGAAAAAAGGACAGTTAGGAAGGAACATGAACACTAGTTTTATAAAAGGAAACGTGTTATACAAGCAAGTCGAAGGATTGGAATACTAGTTCAAGGAATCGATATGGATCACACGCATAGAAAGAATGAGGATTAAACCAACATCTCATCACATGGATTGAAATGATGTAAGACAAAGATAGTAGTAGCAAGAGCTGATTCTTTTCAATTTTAGTTCAGTGTCTGCTAAGAAATCATTAGCATATCTTAAACCAAACAAAATGAATTGAAGATCATAATAAACAAAGGCATTATACTATAACAAAGGCACAAAGATCTTAACAGTATACTATGTAAAGAAGTCGTATGTAAAGAAAACGTTAAAAATTAGTATGTCAAGGAGCTCAATGTTCTCTTGTATCATGGTAGAAGCAAAAGAAGATCAACAGCAACAAAACAGACTAACAGTTCTTTCAACATCTAAATAAATACTCTAATGCAATTTATAAGTATTATCAGCTCACAATTCAATTAATGTAGAACACATCAAATCCTTTCCAGAGCACGTAGATTTCTTCATGTGCTATAACATCGCAAGAAAGAATTCTCTCCATATGCTATAAAATCACAAGAAAGGGTTCCTGGAATCCTGAACAAAGATGACTTGTATGTTCGAAGCCCCACACTCTAAAGCTAAAAGGACCAGTAGGATGGTCAATAAAATTGCAACACATACAACCTTAATTTTGAAAGACTAAGCTGAGAAATGAGAAATTTATATTAAATAACAATTCCAAACATGATCCATTGGAAATGGCAATTCTACATCAATGCTATCATCAACATCAGAAACCAGTTAGTGCCAACTATTTGTTGAGCGTGAATTTGCCCCTTCATTGAATTCTATGCTAACAGCCTTATAACAAATATGATTAAGCCACATGTTCAGAGTGTTTAGACATACTTTAAGTGGGCTGTTGAATCCTAAAGTAAACCACAGCCTTTGTATCAGAGCTTGCAACCAAATATGTTAATATTAATTTCTAATTTTCATTTCTGTCTAGAAATGCACTTCCTAAGTTAACTTGAGTTTCTGAGACAACTGAAGAAATAACCTGTGTTTTCCACTTTATTCAATCCCAAAACTCTTTGGAACAAGTCTGAAGCTTTGTTTGGCGTGTGTTATAAATGCTTTATTAATTTGTAATCATCTTCTTTAGTAGTTCAAATGTCATCACACCACTACTTGGAAGTGCAACACAAATCTCACAACAAATGAGTTCATACTAAGTCAATATAATGCATCTTGTCTTGCCATTCAAGAAGTAGGGACTAAAGTAAGCCCAACTTGGTAATATCCAAGTTTTGATTCATTGGTTTTATAAGCTTACAATAAGTTAAAAGGCAAAAGAGTCGGGATCAGTTCTGAGATTGTTCTTCAGCCGCCAATACAACTGGGAAGGATCATGTCAACACTCAATAAAAGAATAATTAACATAAAATAGTCTTCGTAAATGGTAGAGATTAATAAGAAAATACTATGCAGTTTAAAGGTCAATCACTATGACCCTGGAAAATCAGAAGCATTCAGATGCAAATAAGGATAATATATCTGAATTATGAACCTGGATGATAGTCCACTTTATTACTCTGTTGGGAAAGGATGAAATTATCTGAGTGTCTGCACCAAAGTTACTAGTATCATGATGGTCAAATGGCATTCACGAAATTAGACTTGACATCAAGTTTCTATGACTTAATGGTGATAAGAGATGAAGGAGAACAAAAGAAAAAGAATCATGAAACTGTAAAATTTAAATTATGAAGGAATATGCAATACGTAGATATCTGATAAAGAAGATGTTTAACAGCATATTAGCTGATGAACACAAATTGAACCTCATACGTCGGTCTCAATTATTTAATGTCCACTAAAGGGATCATATTCTACCACTGAACTGTCTGCAAGGTTACATTACTGTATTATCCAATCTGTTACATCATGTTTATGGTCTCCTTCTACCCCTTGCATGTTCAACTCTAATCAACTCAACTTGCTTAAAACTAGAATGTATTGATTGTCTTAGGACATTAATATCAGCTAAATTTATTTCTTTCAATTTATGATCTGTCTGAGTTGCCGGTAATTACTTCTAGATAGCAGTATTTTTGTTTTTGATTTTTTTTTTCTTATATACAATACATTCATCTTAGCATTCTCAGGGTTATACTAACCTTCTATACACATTATCTAAAAGACCAGCATTGACTCAAACTATTACAGATTGTACAATTTTCATTTCAACCTAAAAGGCTATAATCTTTCATGTCAGCTAATCTTTAAAATCCTTTTGCATTTTTATCATTAAAAACTAAATTTCATGTAATAGGTTTTGCATCTTTCAATTCTGTTTCCAAAACCCCAAGAAAAAATTTGCAGTTAAATATGACACTGAAGAATAAACATTACAAAATGTATGATTTTTAGGAAGTTTATTGATGACCATACAAGAAAAAGACATGGTGATGCAAAACACAGGAACTTGTGTGCCTCAGTTGATGCTTGATAGTCTCCTAAAAACAAGGTTCATCCCTACCAAATATTCTAGAACTGGTAAATTATTATCATGAGATTTTACACAATTTTTGAAATTCTAGCATTTAACAATTGATATGGTTGTCGCATTATGTTGTCCTATTAGATTAATGAGAAATCAGGGTTACAGGCAATAAACTGCACAAGCAAGAATGGTTCAAAGAAATTAAAGTAGTTAAAGAGCTTTGGATTCCAATAAACTTGACAAGTCCTAGTGTTGTGATTGCACAATTAACAAGGGAAAACAGATAGCTGAAATAGAAAAGGTCATTCAAATCACACAGACAATTTCATCAAAGCTACTATGTTAGCTGCAAAGAGAAGGTCAACCAAGAGAAATCCTTGAAAGATATTGTTCAACCTTCAAGGCATCTTATTATTCTGTTGAAGAATCCAGTATCTATCATCTGGATACAAAGTTACAGAACAGCTAATGAAGAATCTTTCAATTTCATTTATAGACCTGCTTGAACTAAACGTTCGTGAACAAGCTTGGTGTTCGGCGTGATAAGAGTTTGTTTATATTCGTTCAATATACACAAGATTAATTAAATAAACAAACTTGAACAGCTCGTTAAACTAAACAAACAAGTTTGAACACATATGTGTTCAGCTTGTTAACGTTCGTGAACAATGTTCGTAAACAATGTTCATGAACCATGTTCATTAATAAAGCTTTTATCAACCTGCTAAAATTAAATAAAATAAAATAAACAAATAAGTTTAAATTCAATAATCAATCAAACAAGTAAAAGTCTCAAACAATCAAACAGACTTGAATTGAGAACTCGATAATATTTAAATGAATCAAGCTCAAGCCAAGCTTGAATTGAGAGTTTGATAATATCTAAACGAACCAAGCTCAAGCCAAGCTTCAAACAAGCTCAAGCTCATAAAAAATAAATCAAACCAAGCTTGAAAAATCATTTTAAAGGCTAGGTTCATTTAAGCTCGGCTTGGCTCGGTTACCATCAAACAAGCTTGAACACCTTGAAGTTCAGCTTGGCTGGGCTTGTTTACAGCCCTAAGTCTATGGCAGATTCTCAATAAGCACATCTTTGATGTGACTTGCATGTGACATGTAATAGCAATGCTCTTGAGAACTTCATGTTGGTGAAAGCTTGTTGAGGCCTTCAAGCCATGAGCTAATACTGTCGTAGAAGAACAAAGAACCATGGAAAATTTCTTTTTCCAAGCAACCTGACCACCACCCTAAGCTAGAAACCTAAGCTAGAAAGGAAAATGTAGAACTAATACACTTGACATCCACAACTTCTACTCCATTATATTTTTCTTCCCATGCTAAATGCAAGAATAACTAATTGCCCAAATTGTGTAGATATGAAAGGACCTCATAACAATTAAAGTACAAATATTTCTTTTAGCTTAATGGAAATGAATTCTAGAAGGTGTTTTTGATACCCTTAGGATTGTTTATTTTCCATGTATCAACCTTTTTGCTAGGAACACATTGAAACCTAGAAATCAATTACAATCTCATTGAACTATTTGAAAATGGACATAAAGTATATTTGTTCCATAATCCACCATTTTGCTAACCTTACATCAACAACAGAAAAAATATGGTTAAAAGCATTTGGTGATTGGCATAGTTTTGCATTGATTATTGATACTTAGCACAACCCTGAGCAATATTAGTGGCGTCGTGTTGCTCACATTAAACAACAACAAATAGGGTTAAAAACATGAGGTTGTTGGTGTAATTTTACATTGGTTGCCAAGTCCTAACATATTAAACTTTGTCTTATTCGGGTTAGTACTTTGAAAGGATGTGGGAAAAATTGTTCTAGAAGATCAGATTGTCTTCTTCTAGCCCTTTTTACTAAACTATAGTTATAAGAACACCACCCTCCTTTGTACGGCTCTCATTCTATACAAAAGGTGGAAAAGACTAAAATAGTTTTTCATCTGTCAAGGCACCATTTTCCATCTCTATTTTCTCCTCTTCCTCCATTTTACATGTCTCATTGTCAAAGAACATTCTAGTAACAACAATAACTAAAAACTGTTAACAGTCTATTATAATTTTCATAATTCTGATTGTCTTGTGGTCCATCTTTGACTTGCACACTACATTACAACATCAAGATCAGGGGTGGTCAAATTATACTTGCAATGAATGATTCAAGCAATTATAATACATTGATCAAAGCACAAAAGAAAGCAATGCTTTCCTTGCCAATATTTGGAACCACTAAAACATAGTACATGACAAATAGCATGCATAAGCATATCATGAAACATGAGTAATTTCCACTATGCACATCTTATGCAAGTTATTTTATGTAGGTGCATAGATTCTAACAATTTGAGCAACCTATTAGCTGACGAGTAATAAACTTATAAAAATGTTTTCTCACAAACATAGCATGGCGCAAAAAAAAAAAAAGATGCTCCAAGCAAGAAGCTAAGAATTAGTACATCAAATTGTATGCACTACATAGTAGATTGGTTAAGTTAATATCTATTAGAACAAAATGAAGTGCTCATCAACAACTCTGGTTGCATTTCAGACAGAACTTAGCATAGCTCTATCACCTATATCATTATCATATGATTTATCCTAGAGGCTCCAATTTGTAAATCCACAACAATGCTATGTTCAGTTCTGGTTGCTCTGTAAATTATCCATAGCAGATCATATGTAACAACTATCTAAGCTGATGAAGCATACTTTCTGAACTGTCATAAAAAATTTGCAATGCTATAGAAATGAATGATAACAACTTATCATGAATTAATGGTCAAAGATCAAAAATAGAAATGAACCGTGAATTACAAAGAATTTTAAAAATCCTAACAAAAAAAAGAATTGCGCTAGATAAAGAACCATCAATTTTGACAGTATTCAACCAAATTACACAAATATAAAAAGGAAAGAAAGTATTAAAAGACGTTTAAGCACATTTAGATCATCGAGCCAGCCCACACCAAAACGTAGCAAAATTGTATTCCTGTAAAATAAGAAAATCCCAAATCCATTTTTTTTTCTTGTCCAACTGATAGAAAGCTTATGTTATTTGCTTTCCTCTTATCAAAACATGTCCTTCGAACGCTTAGATCCAGTGGGATAATCCGTAATAACTCTTTCTCAATTAGATCCATCGGAGAAAAATAATAGCATTCTCAACCCAGAAAACATCCAATCTCACTTAGCACAAGAAGAATCTTCGGGTTTCCCATTGGATGAGGATCCACAGCAAACGCGGTCGGGTTGATGCTCAATGTTTGCATCGAAACCCGTCATTAGGTGGGCCCCACCTAAATCAACGGGGGATTTTATCGTTTGTTATTTGATGGAATTCTAAATTAGAACCCCTCGCGGTTTAGAATTGACGGCCAGGTTTGACGGTTCATAATCTATCGTTCGATTGTTTGATGGTTCGACAGTTCAGAGTTGACCGTTCGGAACTGATGACTTGACGATTAAGAATTGACCATTCGACAGTTCAATAGTTCAAACGGTACGATGGTTCAGACGGATTGATGATTTGATGGTCCAGATTGTTTGACGGTTCGATAGTTCGGAACTGACGACTCGATGATTCGACAGATGATTTGATTGTTCAATGATTTGGAATCAACGATTCGAAATCATCAATTAGATGGTTCATAATAGATTGACCCTTTACCTCCTCCGTGTTGACCCTGAGACGGGTTGGCAGAGGCGCTGGGGACGAGCGCATTCGACTTATGCCACCATGATAGGTTGACCCTTAACCTAACCGTCTAAGACAATTACAATTCACAATTTATAAGTGTCAATTCGTCATGGTTCAAGACTATTATTATTTTTTAAAAAATAAAAATTATAAATTTATAATAAAATATAAAATTAATATCTTGTATTTATCTAAGTTGTCTATGTATCTCCTATTATTTTAAAGGAGTATTCTGATCTTTAGAAGTACCGTTATCAGTACTATTTTATATCTCAAGTGTCAAAATTTGCTTGGGTTTATCATCGATAAATTAAATATCATGATCCTCATTTGGATTCTTTTACCCCTCCAAAATCGAAATAATGAACCTTCTCCTTCCACTATAATTAAATAATTGAAGTTGAAAGTGATTAAAATTTTAGAATTGAAAGATGAGAGTAGAGAGGATGGTGTGAAAAATAATGAAATGATTTCTTTATTTATAGAATTTGGAGAATAACGATATTAAATCATAGTTTTCGATAAAAAATAATCAAATAATCTAAATTGTTAAAAAAACAAAAATCCTCCCCCTCTCCCTTAACGATTAGAACACAACTGTCAAAATTATTTTTATTCATTTCTTCTAACTTTTAAACTACCTTAATATAAATGAACTATTACAAAGTTAAAATAAATTATTAGTTAATTATTAAATAATTAACTATCACATAGGAGGAAAAAAATCTTTTGTCCCCTCGGGACAGTGTAGAGGTGTTGTCATCATGAGATCTAGGGTTCGAATCTCGACAAAGCCAAGGTAAATGTCTCCCTTATGTGCTAGTTCATTATTCCAAATGCTAGTAGTCACCCATAATTTACATCTTCCGTGTTAGTTCTGGGATGCAGTGGCGGTTCCAGACAAATATTTAAAGGGGTGCTTAAAGAAGAGACTAAAAAAAAATTCTTACTATCAAATAAATATATTAAAAGATAAAAGTACTAAATTGATAATGATAATGATACATACATAAAAATATGTGCATACCAATAAAGTAATTATTTTTTGATACTTGAACCACCAACATCAGATCTAGACATACAAACAAGAGGAGACAACTGGATCCTACGAGTGTTCATCTGTTGAAAATGTTATAAAATTTGTTCATTTTCAATTGTAGCAAAAATATCTTTCTCGATGTATACTACCAAACTGTCATTCATCCACTCATCCCCCATTCTATTATGCAAATCAGTCTTGATAATTTTCATCGTAGAAAAAACTCTTTCAACAGAAACAGTTGCAACTGGTAAAACTAATGCTAACTCGATCAAACGATATATCAATGAAAAAAATTATATTCTTGCTCGTTTCAACCATCTTTTTAGCAAGACTTCCCAAATCTTCAATCATAGAAAATTCACCTCGTACATTTTGAATGTAAGTCTCAAGTTGGTCCTCAAGTATTACACGATCAGTCAATGAAAAGTCCTCCGGATAAAGTTCAGCAAGGTGAAGTAGCTTACCAATATCAAATTGAGAAAAAGAGTCCTTTGGATCTAAGCAAGCAATGCAAGTAAGTACCTCCGTACCTGATTTTGAAAACCGATTATTCATCTCTTGAACTATCATATCAAGAACCTAATATTGTAACGATAAAAAAAATGAATAAAAAGCACTATTAGAAAATTAAAAGTCAATAAAATATTTAAAAATAGTACCTAACAAAAATTTCAACATGATAGTGATGAAAATTAGTAATCATTTGTCCATTACGTCTGCTGCGACCATGAGTTCTCATATTTTCTTCCATATTCGGTACTGGGATCATATGGTTACTATAAAATTTGTTGACGATATCCAAAAAATTCTCCCATCCTTCCTCTCTCAATTTTTATAATCGATCTTTCATTGTCTTGATCAAACTGACAACCAGTACAATATTTTGATCCTTTTGTTGGAAGGCAAGTGACAATTCATTTGTGATTCCCAATAAAGATTTCATCAAATGCATCACAAACACAAATTCATAACTTTTCATCTTATCAATCAAACTGGTGGCGATACCACTATTATCATCATTAGTATCATCATCATACATATTTTCAAGCACTTGTAAAACAGAAGTCCACGTAGACATCAAACAGATAATAGTCATGTAATGTGAACCCCAACTAGTATCCCCTGGTCGTTTTAAACTGATTTCCTGATTTTTTTCCTTTGCTACTAACAATATCTCCTTTCTCAAGACATTCTACAAGTCTATCATGTTCAAGTTGTTTAAACTTATCTTTTCTTTTGCATGAAGCACCAGTAATATTCACAATCATAGTAACATATTGGAAGAAATCACTCACAATTCGATTGCTTTTAGCAACTGCAACAACAACTAGTTGAAGTTGGTGAGCAAAACAATGGACATACCTTGCAGATGAATTGTCCTTCAATATAAGAGCCTTCAATCCATTATACTCACCTCGCATATTTAAAGCTCCATCGTATCCTTGACCTCTCAATCTTGATAATGACAACTTATATTTTGCAAACAATTCATCAATAGTCTTCTTCAAAGAAATAGCAGAAGTGTCAGACACATGTACAATAGCAAGAAATCTTTCAATAACACATCCATGTTTGTTCACGTATCTTAAAACAACTCTAATTTGTTCTTTGACTGAAATATCTCGACACTCATCAATCATAAGAGAAAATATATTGTCTTCTATATCATTAAGAATGACATTTGTGACTTCAGCAGCACAAGACCGTGTTAAATCCTTTTGAACTGTTGGAGACTCCATTTGATTGTTTCCAGGGGCATTTTCATTCATGGTCTTGGCAACCTCATCATTTCTTTGGGTATACCACTCAATCAATTCAAGAAAGTTACCTTTGTTTGAGGAACTCAATGACTCGTCATGTCCACGGAAAGGCAAACCTTGTTTCAAAAGAAAGCGTGTAACATCTAAAGTTGTCGTTAATCGAGGGCGATATGCAACCTCCATTCCACGCCCCCGTGCTTGTAGCAAATGTGACACACTTTGTCGTTGATTTTGAAAAGCCTCAAGTTGTGTTCTTGCATCATTGTGAGCACTAGCTACACCACCAACATGCGTATTAAATACTTCCATTGCTTTTCTCCAATTAGTCATCCCTGAATTAGTAAATGCCTCATCTCCAACTTGACATCCTCTATGAGAATTTTTAAAGAGATAACACCAAAAATAAAAAGCTGCATCTTTTGATATGCTGTACTCTAACCATGAAAATTTTTAAAACCAAGCAACTTGGAAACTTCTATGCTCTTTACCAAATTGTCTTTGGGGATAACTATGACCAAATGGTTGACAAGGTCCTCTAATCAATATTCTCTTCAAATCTGATCTCTAATAGAAACATCAAATTCATTAATTGGTTTGCGTAGCCCTGAGTCACTAACAACATCATCCGGGTTGAATTCAATGCGAGAATATTTTTTCTTACTATTTTCTTTCATAGAATTCTTAGAAGACTCAATACTTCATTTTAAAAATTTCTCCAAAACCTATGTCAATTTCTCAAAATTATTAATTTATGCAATCAACAAAACAATTTGATCCGGTGGTAAGGACGGGGGACCTTCGTTGGCGGGAGGTCAACGACACGTGGAGGACAATGGTCAAGAGGGTCAACCCCAAGGTCGTGCCGAACAGACAGAGGTCATGCCGAGCGGACTAGTGGGCCGATCGAGCATCCGGCCGACCGAACATCCGGCCAGGGGTCTCTCAGGCCGGACGAAAGACAGTCCGACTAGGGGTCGGGTTTCCGATGCTCAAGGTAAAAGAGTCTCTGGGCCGAGCGGACAGGCCGCTCGGCCGAGCCACAGGACAATAAGGCGCAATCCCATCCGAGCACATGAGCAGGGCTTCCCCGCACGGTCCGAGGTATGCGCATTCCCGGAGGCCATGAGCGCTGAGCGGCCGGTCCGCTCTGCCCGGGAACAGGCAAGAGGTGCAAAGGGACAACTGGTAACATCATCCTCGAGACACCTACCGCCGGCAAACAGCATGGTCGACGCCCGGAGCGAACAGAGTATTGTACGGTGGAAGTTTCCACCGTCACGTCAGAGATATGCTCGGACGATTGCGGAATGGTGTCACACATGCTTTTCTGACACAACCCTATTGAGGTATGTTTGGGGAAGCGTGCACGCATCGAGAAGCGTGCCCGCGCCTCCCCGGGGTCCTATATAAGGACCCCCAGACTTTGACGGAGGTATGCAATTCTCATCACTGTAGCCACAGTAGCGTTACTTTGCTCCTCTTCTTCTTCACTGCCTGACTTGAGCGTCGGAGGGTCGTCGCCGGGAAACCCCTCCTGGCTCGGCTTCTTTGCAGGTTCGCCGGAGGTCTACACCATCATCAGAGGATAGCGGAGAGGGCCACGTCCCCAGCGCCCATCGACTCAGCGCTCGAACAGGATCACAATTAATGTACTACCAAGTATAAATCATGAAATTAGAAATTAGATGAAATAAGGGACAAGATTCACCTAAAATTGAAGAGATTTTGCTTGTTGTGGAGGATCACCGATGGAGCACGGTGGCAGCGACGTCAACAATGGTAGCGGTGTCGACGGAACAGACAAACCATGAATAGTAGTGGCGTCACTGGTGTGAGGCGTCGACGAAGTGAAGAGGCGACAAAGATGAGTGCAATGGTTTGAGGAGACCGGAGAGGGGGAAACAATGAGATCTCTTAGTGCGATTAGGGTTTTTGGTTTGAAGAAGAAAGGGTTGGTTTAGAAAAAGAATGTTCGGCTGTTGAAAAAGCTGCTGGAAAAAGGATCGGGAACGAGAAAGAAAGAAAACGAAAGCTGCTGCATGTTGGAAAAGGATTGGCAATGAGAAAGGAAGGGAAAAGGTGTTTTTATGACACTTTTGTGAAAAAGTCCAATAAATTTAAAAAATTATAATTATGCCCTTTATTTTTTAATCATGATTATATATTTATTTATTTATTATCAGAAGCAAGGGGGTGCTTCCACACCCTCTCACGCCCCCTGCCTCCGTCGTTGCTAGGACGAGTTGGCGGGGGCACGCCTTTGCCACCAAGTTCTAGTCTAATTGGTTTATTCTCACTCATCAACACAATTCTTTTTAATAAATTTTCATTAAAAAAACATCATCTATGAAAAAAAACAAAAGTCAATTGAACCGCCGATGCAGGGGATTTCAGTTATTGGGTCATTGAACTGCAATCGACTTGACTGGAGGCCAAGCCTATTATAGTTCAAGCTCGATAATTGGGTCAACAGGTAACTAGCACGTTGACTCAGTTACAAGCCCGAGCCAAATCCGATTTAGACTCAAGCAACATGGTTGTCTTATGCCTCCACGGTGTAATCAAGTTGATATCACTGGACAAGGATCGATTCCCATAAAATTCATTCTTATGAGAATTAAATGCCCTCCTAATGTATAATTTATCTCTCATCTTACTCCAAGTGATGAGGAGCGTTCGCCTTCATAATTGCCTTATGGATGAACGATTGGAGCCAATTTAGTTACATTTAAATTTATTTATTAAAATTTTTATTGATTTTAAGTCTAACTTAAATTTTATTGTTAAGTATATATATATATATATATATATATATATACATATATATATATATATATATACACACACACACACGACAACCACCATACCACTCACGTGCCACCCCATACCTCTTTCATTTCTCCCTTTCTTTTCTCCTCTCCCCCACGACTTCTCTTTCTCTCATTCCTTCTTCTCTTTTCTGTTTCTCTTCAACGACAGAAGAGAGATCGCAGCAACCCCTCTTCTTCTCCAGCACGAGTCCTCCTTCTCCTTCTTCTTCACCAACAAGCAAGAGGAACGTGAGCAACAACCCCTCCCTTCCCTCTCTTTCTCTTCTTCCTTGTTCTCCTGCATCTGGGCAACACCACCGAAGCTCGCTGGAGCTTGCTGGAAAAGGAGGGGAAGGAACCCTAGCTGTTGCCCTCTTTTGGAAACAAGAGCAGCAAGTTGTTACTCTCTTTTCCAACCAATCACAACTGCTGTCGGAGCTCCACCGGAGCTAGCTGTGGTCACGCCGAACTCGCCGAGGCTACTAGTAAAGAGAGAAAGATCATCCATTTCCGTGTTCTTTTGTTTTCAGCCCTCCCTTCTTCTCTGATAGCTTCAACAGCAACACCCTAGATGTTTCCTTTCTTTTTCCTAGCAAATACCCACTCTTGTTGTCCTTGCTTCTTGGCAGCAACCGTCGGAGCTCATTGCAACTTGCTGGAGTTGCCAACAAAGAGAGGAAGAGAACCCTAATTGCTACCCTCATTTCCAGCAGCCACAATAATCTTTAGAAGGTATACTTTATGCCTTGTATTAATCAATATGTAGTTAGGAGTGCTATCTAGATTAGAATAGAGGTTTCTTTTAGGAATGTGAAGTGGTATGAGCTAGCGAGATCAAAATAATTCACCGATTTCGAATGATAGACAATATTTAGATTTTAGGTCATTATTCTTATTAGATAGTATTTTGATTATTTGAGTTATGTTTGATATTATGTTTGTAGACATGAGCGTGAGTGGAGCACGGTGACCTGCCGACACCCAAAGATTTTGCTATATATAAAGTGAGTATATATCTCTCGTTGACTCCTATATTTATCCTTGTGCATGTATAAAGAACTAATGAAATTATATATATTTGTATAATTATTTTCAAAAGGAAATTAAAATGATATTACAATTAGTGAAATTAGTTAAAATAATAAAAATCATGGAGGGTAAATAATTGATATTATTTTTTATTCACATTTAGGTTCATACTGGGATTAATATGAGAAGGGTTGTTTTAAAAATTAAATGAATATTCTGAATTACTCTTTTGTTGATACCTGCCAACTTGCTTGACCTTTCATACTCTATGCTTTTAATGATCTATCTATTGATAATTGTATTTTTTATCTGTGAACCCTAGGATGATAAATTAACATACTTGATACAAAAATGTTAACTTGATTGACCATTTGTTACAAAAAGAGAATAATTATGATAAATGGGTAAAATGAAATCTTTAAAATGAAATAATAAAGATTAATGAAGAATTAAAAAGTGAAGACTGAGTCTAGCTTTATACCAGAGCTTTATATTAGATGTGTGGTCGTACACTCGAGGCGCGGTGGCGTGATGTAGCCATCGGTCAATGTTTATTATGTCTTCCACTGGTGAGATCTAATAGCCCATACATCAGATGACGTATGCGACCGTTTTATACTCTGAGGAGGCTTTTAACTTATACATATGACATTACACTTTGATGATATTGGCTCCAATGATTCACTTTTTAGTTGATCTATCAAATTTACCCATGTTGGTATTATATCATAGATGACATATGCGACTGTTGATTAAATAAATAAGATTTGAGAATTTATCTTAATTAATGATAATTTATGAAGATGAATTTTAATTCTAACAAATAAATGTTAGATGATCATAAATATACAATTATGTATATTATACGAGAACTTAAAGAAGAAATAAAAATTGAAATAATAAATGATACCTCTTTGATTTCTTAAACAAGATTTAATTCATCCACATCTTTCATAATTACCTACTTAATCATTTGGCTAACTTTCTACACTTCTTGGCCTCTAGTTTTGCAGACACAAGGATTCTTTTGATATTGTAGTTGATTTTGGACTTCCATAGAGTTGTTGATCAGAGATCTCGACGTGCTGATTTTTCTGGTTTGTTTTACTTTTGTTTTGTTGTATTTACATTTTGTAATTTTATTTCAAATATCGTTTATCTGTATAGTCTTGTATATATATATATATATATATATATATATATATATATATATATATATATTTTGATATATTTCTTTGTTATTCTTTTTTGATAATTCCTAGGGTTTCTTTTTATTATATCGTCACCGAGTGGAATACCGAGAATTAGACCCCAGGGCGTTACATTTATTCATAAATATTATTTAAACTTTTAATCGAATTTTATTTTATACTTATAATTTATATTATTTTTTATTTATTTATAAAATTTACATTATTTTTAATATATTATGAATACTAGGTTTAAAAAGAATACAAAAATTTATAAAATTATTCATGAATATTATATATATACTTTTTAATAAAATATTCATGAATATTTCAAATAATATTCATGAACATTATTTTCAAATATTATTCATGAGTATTAATTATTAAGGAATCAAATTCACTAGTATTCAAATTTATTTATTTTATATATTTTTTATAATTAAAGGAATATAGTTTTATTAAACTAAAAATTAAATTTATTTAGGAACATCAACCCTAATGCCTTGAGCCTTGTCAGAAGACCGATATCTATGAATCTTGTTTCTCCTCTGCAGCCCGTTCAAAAGTCTCTCCATGCACAAGTTCTGGGACATCATCATCATCTTCACCTTTAGCAGCAGCACCAGCAGCATCAGGTGCTTGCTTCTGGAAGTGCTCTGCAAGCCTCCCCAAGTTCTCTAAATTATCAGGGCCTGGGAGAATCAGAAATAGCATCGTTTAACAGCTACAAGTAAGCCAATGAATTCATCTTGCTCTCAAGCTAAACACCATTTTTCTCTAGTAAATGTCTAAAAACAAACGTGCATATATAGATCTTTTATATCTATCTAAAATGTTAAGGCAAATCTAATGGCCAGAACAATTATCAAATAAAAGAGAGAACAAAAATTGATTCTGTAATATGACATTGAAGGTGCTGGTTATTTTCATGAGGCATATAAAAGGTTTACAGAACCCGCTGAAGAAGCTTATAACTAGTGACATTATTCTGAATAGATGAGAGTGTGATACGTGAGCACATTACTGGTACTTAATAAAAATACAATTGGTGCATTTCACATAGAAGTTAGCCATGGCATGCATATCAAAGAGATGGCTTAATTAACTGGTTGATGACTGTAGGAAGCAAGTACTCAAGTTCTGAAAACAGAAAATTCATAAAGTTACACGCCATAGAGAATTTTTCAAAAGACAAATTGTGGGCAGACATCAAATTGAGCTAAACAGATGGTGCTTGAACATTATCTTTTTATCCTGAACTTTACAACCAAAAAATTGTGAGGTCACAGGTGAAACATCTGTATAAAGTACTGGCTACTAATAATCTACTTCATGTCACAACTAAATTTCCTTGGCCTATTTTTTTACCTTGATTTATGAATGCAGTTTCCTACTCTTGCAATATAATTAATATGAGAGGGAAAAGATATGTACTTTTAGTCTGAGGAGAACCGCTAACCACCCATGTATTGGCTGGAATAGAAGCTTGCACTAAAAAGAAACAAAAGGAGTTGAATGTCAGAATATAACTTTATTACTCACAGTACCTGATTATTGACTTGCCTCAATCAATGAGCATCTTTTTTTACCTTTGGGATTCAGAAACTGGATGACAACATCATCTTTAAAGATGTTGACTTCTTCTATGGCAGGTATAGTATTTACCCCAATTCTTCTCAGTGAGCTCTGAAGTTTTTTGTCATGTGTAGTAGGGCTCTTATGAACTGCCTTCTTCTTCCTAGATTGGATTTTAGAAGTAAAGTAATTGGTGAAAACTAGACAAATAATGCCAACTCAGGAGTCTGTGAACAACATCAGCAGAAACAACAGAATCATACAATTTCAGCACCGTGTCATGCTAATAAGATGAGTTCAAACTACTTTTACTCAATTAATCCTCTTTCACAAGGCTCATTGCCTTCTGAAAAACCGAGTTAAACCTTAAAACAAGAATAAAAAATATAACAATGCCTAAACTCATGATTAACCTTACTGATAGGCAATGCAATTGCAAAAGAATGTTTCTTTCAGCCAAGAACAATTAGGTGTATCTTTAAGCCTCCAATAGATGATAAATGAGGGGAAAAAAAGTTGAGATGGAATTAACATGTTTAAATGGGATCAATAGATTATATAGTGAAAAGAAATGGATGTATCAGAGTCAAAGGTGTAAGAGGTAGAGTGAGATAAAGTAAAATATTAGCCAATGTAATAAAAAAATGGCTTCATTGATCTAAATATTACTAATGATATTGATGCAAAAGAAAACTACATAATCAAGCTAAATATCTTTCTAAATAATGAAACAATGACTCATGATACGCCAATCAGCCCAAAGAAAATGATACTCCAGAATATCTAATATATCTAATAGAACCTGCGCATACTGCCTTTCCCACCGGTGCGGACAACACCAGCCATCTTGATAAGCTTCTCACGATTCATCTGCTAGAACAATAAAGTTTAGAATGCAGTATCAAAGGTTGTGCTAATTTTTTGATCAATCAAATCAGGAACTAGTGACAAAGAGAATAGATTAGATTAGAAAAAACTGTGTAGCAACAATAATATGACAGGAGAATAAAAGGCACTGTAGATAGAAACTATCATGGAAATTCACATAAACAAATGATACTCATAGGAAAGGAATTGATTAGAAATGATTGTTCTAGATGTATTCCTCAAATAATGTTTGAGAGGTTTGTAATAACCTTTGAAATCATCTCTATCTAACTTATTTGCAGGTCGTTGTGCTAGGATGAGAAATGTGCTTTGAGATATAGAACGGTTCAAAATTCCCTTTCAAAGTATCAGAAGCAATTGGGATAGTAGTAGGTGAACTATGTAGGCCGTTGTCAACTTGCTATCTACTTTATTATTAATTTTCTAGGTAAACAACCGATTTAGCATGAATGGCATTTTTTTACTAGATTATTATATGTCATAGTTTGTATAACCAATATTAAGTTTTGGCATCATATAATTTAAGAAAAATAACTATCCAATCAAGTACAAGCTAGGTTAGGTTTCAACTTATTTTATTTTTTATGATTTTTGTTTTTTTATTAGAATCAGTACTAAATTTTATTCCGAAAATTAAATTCATACATGCTTGTGTAAATTAAGACAACAAAACATTTTTAGTCTTTTAGAAATTATTGTACTTGAATATCTGTTTGGGTTCACTCAATTAATTTCTTTTAATGTGTCGAACACCCTTCATAGTAGCAGTTACCCTGCCAAATATCATAAGGGAAATGCTTTCACGTAGAATATTGATCCTCATTTCAAAATAATAATCAACCATATAATATCCTGGTCTTCGTATGAAGATCACAGATTGACAAATCCAGCTCACATATATTTAGTGTCGTCACCAATTTTCAAAATCCAGTTAACACCACCAAGCAACGTAAAACTACCATGCAATCTTCTCAAAGGGAACATAAATCCCAAATTTTTATGCTTCAAAACATGGTTTAAAGTGTCGTGCCGAAACGGTGGAAACGGGTGAAACGTCTCGTTCCGCTCGGCGACCAACACCGGCACGACCCCGACACCAGACGCATGACAAGTGCGACGTGTTGCGCGACCCCGTGATCACAACAGAGGGATCGCTCGACCCTGCAACAATAGCGGAGGGGTTGCATAACCCTTCAATTGTCGTCGCGGAGGCATCGTGCGACCCTGCGATCACTACAGAGGGGTCGCACGACCAATGTGGTCGCGTCGAAGGAGTCACGGAATCCCCCCGGCCATGGCTGGTCGCGCAACCCCGCGACAGCGCCGAAGTCGTGCGGGCTTGCAAGTGGTGTCAGATTTCAAAATTTTTTTTAATTAAACTTAGATTAATTATTTTAATCAACTTCTAATAAAGATAATCTAAAGAGACTTTATTAAACCCTAATAAAATTATCTAATTAATTTTATATTTCATTTATTTTAATTTAAAAATTATAATAAATTTTTTATTTATTTAGTTATCTATTTTCATATCTTTTCCTTTTTTAAAAGATTATTTTTTATCTTGTTTATTTTTTAAATGTTTATGTTAAATATTTTAGTTTTTAATTAATATATTTTATATTTAAAAAATACCGAAATTATATCGGCACTGCATGATACGGTACCAAAACCGCATCGTTCCGATCCAGGACCGAAACCTCGGCACGGGTCGAAATTTTAAACCTTGCTTCAAAACCACAGTCTGTAACCAAATCACTAAACGTAGCAGCAATTGGCAAGTGAGGCAGCCCTAATCTCAAATTAATTGTACCAAGGGGAAAGAAGGATCCAGGAATCAATTTAATCCACGAGCATTGACTAAACGTTGTACAGAGAAAAAATAGTTATCGGAGGAAGGGCTTACGGTTGATTGGAGGCGGCAACGAGACGATAATGTCCTTATAGTGCGGCGCAAAGCTAAGAAGTGAGGGATGGTTAATGGAAAGAAGACTCGAAGTCTCACAAGTGTTCGGGACTAATTTCACACAATGGATCAAATGGCCTAACAACGGCCCAACCTAATTTTGAAAGACTGGCAACGAAACAAATAGTTTAAAAGAGAATTTCAAATATATTTATGAAATTTCTAAATCGATACCCTACACACTTATGGTGGGCGACACCTATGAGAAATTGAATGCACTTTCGGGCACCCCACGCATTCAGTCGCCCATGGTGGGTATGCACATGCATGTGCGGTATCAAACCTCTATACACACAAGAATGATACCCTGCACAATCTTACCTAAGCGATGGTGGATGACATCTCTAACGTGAATTATCTGACACCGCTAAAATCAATTTTTTTAATCTCTTTCATCTACATGTAACTCTCTTCTCTCTCCTACAGGCAAGGTGGCGCTAGTTTTTACAAACCAGCACCAAGGTGGAGCTGGTCTTTAAAAAAAAATAGATCCGCTATTTTAACGGTCCCTTAGTATCACCCTATGAATATGAAAGGAGATAAATGAAAGAACACAAGCATTAGGCGCATCGTTAATTTCTAAAAATCGACCCTTGACCATTACGTCAAAGATATTATGCTCTCACCATCTGTGCTACGCCCTAGGGGTTGGAGCTGATCTTTAAATATCAACACCACATTGGTGCTGATTTGCACCACGTTGGTGTTGGTGTGCATAAACCAACACCAACTACTGTTGCTGGTTTGCACATGTTATTGTTGATTTACGCAAACCAGTACCATGTTGGTATTGGCTGGTGCTGGTCTTTAAAAATCAGCACTATATTAGTGCTAGTTTCAAACAAGCACGGGTGCTGGTCTTTAAAGACCAACACCACCTTAGTGCTGGTTTACACAAACCCGCACCACCTTGCATGCAAGAGAGAGAAACGAGTTGCATGAAGATGAGAGGGAAATAAAAAAAATCAATTTTGGCCGCATTAGATCATCCATGTTGAATGTCGCTCATCGTCGCTCAGGCATGATTATGCAGTATATATATACAAAAATGATATCCTGGGCAACTTATCTTACACGGCCCTGGGCAACTAATCCCTAGAGCTAAAACCCTAAATGGCTAAACTCTAAGCTAAGAAAAAGGTTGGAGAATGCATAGGCACGCACAACGCAGCACACAGCATAATAATAGTGTGTATATATAGAGAGAGAAGTTTTGCTAGCTACATCTCATGATGCACACCTTACGAGCATCATGTGTAATTTTTATTTATTTTTATAATTTGTTTTTTATTTTAGAACTTCGGGTTTAGAGGTTATGGTATAGTATTTAGTTTAAAGAAAGTGAAAATAATAATAATAATAATAATAATAATAAATTCATTATTCATTTCATTTCTTTCTTTTCAATATAAGGATAAAGAAAGCCTGGATCTATTAATTTAGATGAAAATTAAGTGGATTGGATTGAATGAATCAATCAATGAGGGATAGGTTGAGTCAATCAATTTGATTAGTCCAACTAAAATAGTATATATAACTGGGCTCTCTTATGTAGGCGGTGGTGGGACCTCCTAGCGACACAAAAATGTCCTGGAAAAGCATTGTTCCAGTCTTCTACCTTGCTCTCTTATATTAGTAGCAAACTAGTACCAATTTGTATACTCCAACTCTAGCTATTCTTTACTCCTGAAGGTTCCAACTTACATCAGATATTATAGGAAGGTTTTCTGCCTTAGGTTCCCACAAAAAGAAGTTTATCCCTGGATAAAATATGCAATAGAAAGACCTAAGGACTTTTAACTAGGCCATTATAGGAAACTAAATAGTGACTCAATCTAGAATTATGAAAATAGGAGAAGCAAGGATTTAAACATCTATCTCTGAATGCTCAAGCTAACCTGTACAATTTAGCCCAAAGCATAAGTTAGCAGGAAATTTTCTAACTAATCGGTTCACACCATCATGGTTTAACACAAATCAACAACTAAATTTGGACACTTGGGATAATCACCATTCAATATAAGTTAGTAAATTGATTCCCATAAAAGAAATTCTAAACCTGGCTAATCATGATTCATTCACATTGAGTAGTAACACACTGAGATTAGAAGTAATGAAGCTTTGATGGGCAATCACAATTGCACTTGGTAGTAGAAACTACAAAGATTAGCAAAATAAGATAACTGTAATTTACCTGAATAGCAGGGGGAAGAATAGACTGGAAAACATTATCATCAATAGACACAGCCACTGAAGCCATCTGACTAATAATGCCTGGGTTGACACTCATGCTGTTTAAAAAGGAAATTTCCCTTTAAAAAATTATCTTAAAAACTATAGACTGTACTTGGAAAACTTACAAGTAGATCATACCTTGTCAAAATGTTGCCTATGTTTTCTCTGACCTGATAAAATAGGTTTATGTTATCTTGTACCTGAAATGTTTCAGCGAGACTTGAAATGACGCTAAAAATTACTTGACAAAATACTTTCAAAAAGTTGATCACTGTCCATTTAAAAATATTTGTGCCCTCCACAAAATTCTTAGCAAAAAGTTATTAAAAAGAACAAAACCATTGGCCAAACAGAATTAGAGAAACACCCTTAACAGATGATTTGAGAATATAATTCAGAGATTATACATAAAACTATAAGATACTATTTAGTGCATACAGAAGATGCTTATGATACAACACAAAAATTGAAACGAGAAATAAAATTAACTATGATGCGTTCAAACTAAAAAACATAGGATTCACAGACTATTATGTTTGGTTTCGCTGTAACCTATTTTGGCTTTGATTATGTGATGAAGTTGCCATGGTGTGCAAAAAATTTATGATAATTAGAACTGTGACAACTACCATGGCAGATGGATCGACAAGCCACACAATGGGAAGGTTGTGCTTTTGTAACATTCAAGTTTCGACTATTGGTCAACCAAGAACATTGACAATGGATGGCAAGATTTAGATGAACCTGTATCACTGGCACATTTGACAGCATAACTGTAAGGAAGGTCCAACAAAATAGGAGATATTCTGTACAAAAAGTCAATGATGCACTATACAGATATGAAAGAGAAGCATAGATTATAATACTTATCAAATTGCATAATGTCCCATTATTAATCTTTCTGATGATGCCCATATCTCTAATCAATTTGAGAATGCTATTGAAATCATTATCAACTTTTATGATCAATTGCAATTTTCATACACAAAAAGAAGATTTCATTTATACTCTTATTAGTTTTGGATACTGCTACTTATTGATCAACTCAGTACTTCTATGGGCTTCAGATCTTGGGAGAAGCATTAACGAGTAATTAATGAAACAGATATGGCGTACGAAATTGTTCTATGAATTGCAAAATCTAAAGCAATTTAGTCAAACTAAAGTTGGCATTTCAATAACAATAAGCTCAAAAGTCAAAAAAAAATCATAGTGTATAGGAAGACAATCATTAGCTAATGCTCTTTGGATTGGTTATCTATACAAGCTATTTTCTATATCCTTTCCCTCTCTCCTTAAATTTCCTCTTCCCTGCATATTCCCTCACCCTGGTCTCTATTCCTACTTCTGACTTACATTTGCCCAAATGACAAGGTGTCATGGTATACTGCCTTCTCTATAAAGAAAGGAATTAACTAATTCCTGTACTCAAACATAAGAGGTGAAATTGATTGTGAGTATTTATACAATAACATTAATATAAAACTTGAAGGCAAGAAGGAAAAAATTGAGGTAGAGAATATAAGATATCAACCTTACTCATTTCGAGGTTTGATCCTATCTGATTGAGAAGATTAAAATTCTCCATTAGAAGGTGTTGTGCCTCTATATTTATTGGTGCATCTGTTGGAAAACAAAATCTTATTATTCAGAAGTGAAAAGTAAAAAATAAAATAAAAAAGAACTATCCATAATCACAACAGGATTTTACATGAGAACAATGTGAAATTATGGGCTTGCTTGAATATTAAAAATCTTACATTTAAACAACTATTAATAATTTTCAACCTAAATATTCAAAAAAAGTTAATTACTAGTCTGCAGGTATGATTAATTGCTTGTAATCCAGTCGAGGAATAGGATACAATTCCAATTAATTATGTTCTGCAAGTATGATCTCATTCAATAAGTCATTACATCGTCATAAAGTGAGGGATGAATTAAGTAGACATAACACTCACAAAAGGAACTAACAAGATCATGCATGATTGGACTTGTTACGAAAAGTCATTGACAACATAATATTCAGAAGCTAGTTAGCTAGGTTTTGCTATTGTCATCCCTAAAACAATTTTGGGATAAAACACATTGACAAATCAGAAACAACAGATCATATTTTACTAAATATAGCAATATACCCCATATACACAACTAAAAATACAACAAGAGCATACCAATAGTCAAACATAGTAAAATAGAAGGGCAGTTGAGAAAATTTGTGTTCATTAAATTACAAAGGCACATCTAAATTGCTTTATATGGTAACTACTGCATTTTGCACTTGGATTATTTAAGTTATATCAGATAATTCTATCCTCATTTTCCTTATTTAAGAATCACAAATAGAGATTAATTATGGGACAAACTTAAATTATGATAAAATCTGAATTAATTCAACAACCTTGAGAAGGATGATTATTGTTTGGCATGTTGTGCACCCTGAATAACAAGGGGGTCATGCTCTCTGGTTGGAAAGAATGCTCAGTGCTCAATGAGGAAGAATGCACCACATTTTCCTGAAGAAAATTCCCATATCAGCATCTATTTAACATGTGCAACATAGAAAGATAAAAATCCTCTCACAGTGGAAGTTTGTTGCCAAGTTACAAACAAAAACAATTAACATGTTGCCAAGTTTATTGCCAATAAGGAGACTGTCTTATAAGTTATAACTATGAAAGACATAATTGAATAAAGAAATCTACAAAGTAAATGGATGCAATTCTATCATTAATGTGTGAACAAATAAAAGGAGCATAAATTATTGAGAGAAAAAGAATGCCCCACTATTACTACTAGGATTAAACAAATACAGAAATGAATACATCGGTTTTGCAAACAAAAGTCAAGGAAATTTTATTGGGTTGGAGATTTGCTCTCCTTTACCTTTTTTTCTGCATGGTAATTTTCTAGGTTGAGTCTTTTGCCACTTTCCTCCTAAAAGGAAAATCATTGTATCAGTTAGAAAATACCTTGTAAAAAGTGTGCAAACAACCAAACAGATAAAACACTTTTTACAAATCATTCAGCTTAAGAAGCGTCACAAGAACCTGAGTACCAACAGAGACATGATTATGTGAAATAAGAACTGCATTTATTGTGTAATAAGAAGACCATTCATACCATAATGTTTTTTAGTACAAAATTGCAGCAGACCATTTTATTACAATAAGAAGATCTTTCCAAAATTTTTCCAAATAAGAAGAGATAATGATAAGGAATATCAAAATTATGATAATGTGATTTATTCCAGAATGTCCTTCAGGAGAAAATCCATTATCAGGATTATGAATGGTGAAAAATTTTCTAAGTGAGTCTGTCTACTTATATATTTTCTTGAGTAGCATTTGGATGCAAAAGAAATGGAAGTTTGAGATTTTCAAGCATATCCTTTGTATTGTTGTGTCCTTTATTAAATGGTCTGAAACTTAAACAATCAGCTCAGTTTTCTCCTGATCTTATAATCTCTCATATTAGTCATCTGGTGTCATAGAAAAAAGCTTACTAGTTCATCTTCATATGGAGATTGGACACTCTTATAGGAAGTGACATTACCAAGGTAGATTATCCTTTTTCCACACATCGTTTCAGTTGCTTTGAACATGGCATGTTTGGGCCTTTCATGAGAATGTCAATGCCACTATCAGGGGGAAAATGATTCAGAGTTTCTAAACAAAAGTAATTTCATTAAGAACACAAGGCATGCAGATACAAAAAATGGTGTCAGTTAGTTATAAAGCATCTTGAAGTAGAATCCAAGGATACAGTGTTTCATCTCCTTGAAAAGGGTGTGCTATTTCTCTGCAAAACAATGGTGGATGGTACAGTCTCTACCAAAAAAAGAATAAGATTTTCTACTGACTCTATAGAAGGTTTATGATTACAGATAGATTCCTCAAATTTCAGTGGATCTAGGATCCCCTGATTTAAATAAGAGGGTGATGAGAGCAAGATTTGTTTATTTCATAATTATTTTTAATACAAGTTTGGACCTACTTCTCAAACACACAGAGTGTGCATCCATTCTGATCTGACCTTTATGGGTGATATCCATTCAAGCCATAAAGTACGGGTCCAATGGCTTGTCCTTTCATAATTGAGTCGATTGAATTTGGAGGATTAGAAATAACATTGTTACTACTACTACAATCAACTGAAGCAATATGGTATGAATTGTAGGATGTGATGGGTTAAGTATGTGAGAGACATGCATTAAAAACGCTGTGAAATTATGTAGCATATAAAAATGTCAAATCATATACATATCCAAGTAAGTACTCACAGCTATCAATTGACACTTCATTGCGACATCCCTTAGTTGCTTCTCAGGCAGCTTAGCATGTCTGGACATATGACATAAAACAGTAACGTCAAGCCAAAATGTATCAAGGATCAGATACTGGAATAGGAGTAACATTTCAAAGGACAACATTTCTAGTATGCTATAAAAGAAAACACATTTCCTTAGGAGCTAAGACATGAACGAGTAATTACAGCTATCATGTTTGAGAAGAGAGGAGTTCTAGATATCTAACTCAAACACCATTATCAACAAATAATCCATCTCCACACCCTGGTTCAATTAAGGTGTTTACATAATATGACCCCATGCTTCATGTCTCTCAGAAAACTAAGGGTGCGTTTGGTACGCGTGTTTTCCATTTTTATTTTATGGAAAACGTGTGTTTTCTAGAAAACAAAAAACGATTTTTTGTCATTTTCTGTTTTTCTAGAAAACGCTAGCTATTTTTTTTTAAAACAAGTACGAAAAACGTAAACCAAATACCATTTTTCAGAAAACGCACGTTTTTCAGAAAATAAAAATGGAAAACGCACGTATCAAACAAAAAAATATAATTAAAAAAATAAAAAAAATACATAAGTAAAAAAAATATAATTAAAATGGAAAACGCACCCTAATATGTCCCTAATATGTTTGAGCCATATTAAAAAATATTTGAAAAATAAAAAATTATAATTTTCAAAGCAAGAAGTCAAAAGGACCTCAATCCACAATACATCTATCTATGAAAATAACAAGAAAATTTATACAATGACAAGAAATAAATTAATTAGAGTAACAATTACTGTTTTGGGTCGGCGTTACTGTCCGTCATAGGTTGAGATTCGGATCCGTCCTTCGTCATGTAACACGTAGGAGGAAAAAAAAGAAGAGACACTTGTCCTAGACAGAGTTCAATTATTCAATTTTTCTTCCCTCTTTATTAATAATTACACTCCTTATATAAGGAGTCAAACATGATGCGATTGAGGAAAGATCAACCATAAAGGAAACAAAGAATCCAAAATAGGAAAACGAATTAGGCCATTATTTATTTCTACTATAGTAATAGTTAAATTAGGTCATTATTTATTTTCTACTAATTAGGTAATAGTTAATTTATTTCTACTATAGTAATAACTAATTAGGCTGTATCTAATTTCACCTAAATATATTTTTACTTATTGATATTGTTGTAGTAATTATAAGCGGGTAACTATAATAATATAGTAATTTCGAGTGTGGATAATTAATAATTATTACAATATGAGTATTTTATTTTGGATCAAAACTTATGAATGTTATGGATGATTGTTATTATAAAATAGGTAATTTTATTTTTAATATTATATTGTAATAATTACGGAATTGTACTTACTATATAATTATAACATATTATCTTTGATCAATATTTATTAATATTATATTATAGCAGCTATGAATTGGATTTGTTATTGTATAGGCAATTTATATATTTATAGCGCTATGATTGTATAATTAGTAGGAGTTATTATCTTATAGTTACAATATAGTTAAAAATTAAAAGTATTTTTGAAAATAAAAATAGGTTAAAATGGGATAGATTAATGGGCTGTAAAGTTATAAATAAAATATCACAATTAAAACATATGAAAAAGATCATAAGTATATAAGAAAAGATACCTTTATTATTATCAAATTTTTTTAATAAAGTCTAAAAATAAAATTATGAAAATTTACTCTTAAAATGAACAATAATATATTATCGTCCAAATTTTTTCATTACAAAATGAATGTTTGTTTTTTTTAATTATCCCTATCTAAATCGAAGTGTGATTACCTTACGATAACATAAAAAATATTTTCATAAAATTTAAACTTAGGAAAATTTGAAAACATCTTTTTTCTAAATTACCATAATATATATTGGTAAATTTATTATTATTTTTTCTATTCTCATTATTTCCTATATTAATGTATTTTCCTCATAAAGGCACATGACCCTTTACCCATTATAACTTTATATGCCTTAATTAAATATACCTTTTCAAAAATTAAATAATAAAGAATAATAGCATTTATTTAAAATATAAATAAAGATACAGTTGAATATCGAGGAATAAAAAATTTACTTGTTGTATCTCAATAATTTTTGTATATAGTAATTAATTAAAAAAATATTTGTTGAAATGAAGTAAAACTAACTAATAATATTAAATAATGATCAGCGAATAACAGTTGTATAGTTGTTTTTAATTTTTAGACAAGCATAAAATTAGAGTATTTTTGTGCATGATATTTTTTTAAAGCAAATTATTTTAAATAAGGACGAAAAGATCCCAAAAAACTCCACCAAACAAATTAAAAGCAAAGATTTAATAGTAGAAATATAATATTTTTATTTTAAAATTTCTTTTGATAAAAATGAAAAGAAGGAAGATCCTAAAAGAACTCCACCAAACAAATTGAAATAAAAGAACTAATTAATTATTATTTTTCACTTTTTTTTTAGCATCAAATTACCGCAAATACGACCATTAAAATTCATTCGTCCATTAGTGACAAAAATGTTAATAACTATCACAATTAGCAGCGACAGACTAAAATTATTCGTCGCTACTTCACATAAATTTAGCAATTGGGGCCCTAAAACCAAATTTTTTACATCGGATTAATGACATATTAATGTCACAAGTAGTAATCTATCTCTAATAACGACGGATTATTTAATTTTATGTCGCTGATAAAGATAGATTATTTAATTTTCCGTCGTTGATAGCGATGACGTTCATCCATCGCTAAATCGACACCAAACATTTGGGTTAGCGCCTTATTTCCTAAATTTACATGATAGCCATGAATTAATATAAATTCTCTCTCTAATAATAATCTGTCTCTATTAGCGACGGAAATTTAAATAATCCGTCCCTATTAGAGATAGAATTTATATAATTCCATCACTATTATAAATCTGTCGCTAGGCCTCACATGTTATCGACTAACCTAACGATTTGCGTTGGATTTGGCTGTCGCTATATTTAGGATATTAGGGCTAATGTGCCCGACTCTTTCTTCCTTACGTGAACAGTTCTCCATGCTCCGACGATTTCATCCCTGCTCCGGCGATCGACTTCTCCTCCAGCTTCTCCTCCTCTGGCGTTCAGGTACTCCTCTTCAGAACCGTAACTTTCATGAGGCCAGAGAGGCAACTGCCTCAGGGCCCAACCCAATGAAGGGTCTATTTTTTTTTAATTATACTAAAAAAAATATGAGAGATATGGACCTTAAATGGTCGTTAAACCTATTCTTATAGCTCCAAGGCACACACCGACGCATGACTCTTCTTTGCACACAATTTCTTCTCTGGTGTTACTCTTCTTTGCACGCAATTTCTTCTATGACATTCTTTCTACCAAGGCACGGATCTATGGAACAAGAGGTAATCATAATCTTCTTCTTCAACCATCTTCTTCGTCTTGCAACATGTGATACTAATTGTAACCTAATTGTGCAACAAGGATCATTTGTGTGACCTAATCATGTTGATTCTCGCAGTGGTTATCTCACTCGACGCGGGCTAGCGGTTGGCCTTTGCTCGCGTGACCTAATTGCGTAGCACGGGGCTGTCGCACGCTACCTCAGCCACTTGTGCGAACTACGACCTAATTGCATGGTGATCACTACTTGTCGCCTTGCTACTGCCTGCGACCACTGCAATGGTCTTAGTGTTACAGGATACACTAAATGGACTATCAATGTTATCATTGAGAATAAAAAAGTTCGACAATTGAATTATGCAGATTTAATAAATATTTTTTATCTCTAAAATAGCTAGACGGATAGTGTTTATATAATTATTTAAGATATTTATTAACTTTTTATTGATGTAATATATATTTTTTAGTTTATTTATATATTTAGTATATATGTTATTTGTAAATTGAACTTTATTATTAGTTACCGTAGCAAAAGAGTCACTTTTTAGTATGCGCTTCAGGCCCCGTTGAACACAGTTCTGCTCCTCTTCTTCTTGTCTTTGTTCTCCTCTGATTTCTTCCCTGCTAGCCTTGGCTTGCTCTAGCCGAGCGGTGCAGGTGCTGGATGTGGCCGGTAGAGCAAGGCCGCGACCGCCACTGCTCGACCTCAGCCAATAGAGCAGGGACATGATCACCACTTCTTGGCTGTGGCTGGTAGAGCAGGGTCGTGGCCGCCATTGCTTGGCCTGGCTGACAGAGCAGGGATGCAGGGACGCGATCCTAGCACTACAAGAAAATTAGTCTATTATGACACACATAAATGTCTTTATAGTATATTTATGGTGACACTAACATTTTGGTGACATCTACCAAAAACACCCTATAAAGTGATGTCGTCTTAGACCCTCCTCAATTTCTTGACATTTTATAATGTCGTTATACAATATCAATGCTAACATCAAAAGTGTCACAATTTAAAGATATAATGACACTCTACAATGTCAGGAAATATTTTTTTAAGGATATTTATATATGTTGGGTTATCATCATAACAATGACAAAACTAAATGTCACCAAAACTCATTTATTATGATATTTCTATGTTTTATAAAGACAATAAAAAGTGTTAGTAAAGATAATTTATTAGATCATTTAAATGTCAACTTCACTAATCTATAATGACATTAATTAAATATCATCATAATAATTTATAAATATATTTAAAATGTTTATTAATATTATTTAGAATATATATAACATGAATTCAATTTTATACATTATCACAATCCATCCACCATTTAGATAGAAAAAAATTTTAAAATACAATTTAAAGTGTAAATAGATAATCTACATTCATCCAACAAATATTTGAGTCAAAGGTTCAAATACAAACTAATAACAAGTTCTTTACATCCAAAATTAATTACACACTACACTCAAAATATTATGTTTTACAACTAACAAAGTCTTATAAAATAAAAATTCAACTAGGCAGACCATCTTCAACCGTCATATTGATTCACAAAAATCTAAGTACCCATCACCTATAAAATACAATGAATATATTTGTATTAGTGAAATAAAACAATATTGCAAACAAAAAGTTAATAGAAATAATGATAAAAATGGAATATCATACAAAACCAAAAGATGTAAAGTATCATTTCATATTCACGTAATAGTAATCTTCACTTACTGTTAACTACAAATACATTTCATATTTATTAAAAATTATAATAACATGATAAATATAAAATAATAATATTTTAATAAAAAATTAAAATTATACCAGATGATAAGGTCATGCTATTATTCCTCCAAGTGTATCATCAAACTTATGTAAAAGATCAAAAGTTCAAATCGAACTCTCTTTTGGTTCTAGAATAACTTGTATTCTTATTTCACATCAATTTGATCCTAATGCTTGTCTCCCTACTATAGTATTTGGATCCATGCTACAAAACACTACTTTTGTCACACTAATTGGCATGAGTAAAGCAAGCCTAGAATAATTCAACTCTTGATGGAATATGACCCTTTTCTTTTTCCTGTATAAATTCAAGTTTAATCCAATCTAATGAGTATGTTTTTCACCTTGAATGACTTCAATAAAACTAATTAGCAAAAGTTGATAAACATGTACTTGGTGATACTAAATCTTATGCTTTCTAGCCGCTTTATTTTTTTGCTCCTTTCCTAATATATTGAAATACACATGATACACAAAATAAAAATCTATATATGATTTGAATCAAAATATATTCTAAATAAAAAAATATCATCTACCTTTGATTTTTCCTTATTCCAAAAAGTAATTAGTTTCATATACTGTTCTACATGAGCTCTCTCATCTTTCTATTGTAAAAGAATATGAATTGATAATTCAGGATTATAGTACTTCTTTTTAAGTTATGGCTTCCAGTTTCTTCATTTTTTTGCTATTGAGTGTAACGTCCAATTTTCTGTCCCAAGGGGAAGATCATACTTTTCCTATCAAAAAAATTTAGATAAATTATCATTACATAAATTAAAAGACTTAAATACTAAAATAATGAAAAAGTAATTTATGAAGTAAGGATTAACTAAGAATAGTAAATAATACAAGTCTGTCAAATATAACATGAGAAAACAAATTATGAAGTACTGCAAATTAGCATTTATATATATATAAAATACAAATAGAACTTGAGAAAATGGATTAACTGATGAAAATTTTCATCTAAAAGTATTTTCCAACTTTGAAGGCACAGGTTATATGATCACAACTAATAAAAATTGCAAAGGGATACACATTGAGAAGCACATACCCATTGGACCTATTGCAATCATATGAATTATAAAGCTCTAAAGTCATAAATTTATCCAAGTTTTTCTACATAAGATTTTTTAGCAAGTCAACTGTTCTATATGATCCAAATATTTAAAGTGGCATACTTAATAAGTTATACGAATAATTTTGCATGTTTTATCGCTCAGCCTTTGTGACCATTAGATGCCGACTATAGCAAACAGCCAACACACAAGTGAAGAACAAACCTTACATGTAGTATCAAATCCAAAACTTAATTGTAGGAACTTATTTGCATTTGACATCTCCATCAATCGTTTTGGGGCATCCAAAGAGCTGAGTTTTAATTTTCTTTTGCCTAATCAAATGTGAAGTTCAAGAATATTATTTGATCAGTATTCATCAAAATGAGTACAATATTAGTTTAATGAATTGTCTCAAAGTTCAACCTAAAATTTTCAGCAAATAGGCATGCATAGCCACAACCACAACAGGTAGAGCAGGCCCACGACCGCCACTGATTGGCTATCACCGACACTGCATGGCCTGGCTCGACACTGCACGCCCTAGTCCAACACTCATTGGGCGCGACCAACACTAAGTGTAGACTATTGACATTTAACATATCAAACATCAATACTCTCTTGACTTTACAATTAGTGACAGATGTTTTATTTGACGTTGCTATTAGCGACGGATAGTTTAATTTCCATCGCTAATTGTTCAACGGAAATTCCATTCCATTCGGCTATCAGCAAATAGAGGTCAACATATTTCATCGTTAATGACGAATTACGATGGATTTGCAACGGAATGCATACCATCGGTTAGGTATCGTATCAGTCGGTATCCCATTGGTTTGCTACAATTTTTGTAGTGCTCGTAACTTAGCTATGAATTGTGGCCACAACATCCATGAGTTGTGACCTCGTTGCGAATTGTGACCTTGGCCAAGGAGAAGACACGTGTTAGTCTACCTGGGATTTCGCTCCGTCCATTTTAAAGTTTAGGGAAAAAGTCAGTATATTTAAGAACTTCTCGATACATTTAACTATTTAATTTGAGCCCGATGATCTTTTTTTCCGTGATCAATCTAGGATTATATAGAGAGAGTATGTATTTTTGTTACGTTGCATATAGAACTGTAAATGAACCAAGCGTTCATGAACAAGCTTGGTGTTCAGATTAATAAGAATTTGTTTATATTCGTTCAATATACACAAGATTAATTAAACAAACAAACTTGAACAGTTCGTTAAACTAAACAAACAAACTTGAACACATATATGTTCAGCTCGTTAACGTTCATAAATAATATTTGTGAACAATGATCACGAATCATGTTCATTAATAAAATCTGTTCAATATGCTAAATAAATAATAAAATAAAATAAACAAATAAGTTTAAATTATCAAGCTTAATGACCAATCAAACAACTAAAAGTTTCAAATAATGAAACAAACTTGAATTGAGAGCTCAATAACATCTAAACAAACTAAGCTCAAGTCAAGCTCAAGCCAAGCTTAAGCCAAGCTTGAATTGAGAGCTCGATAACATCTAAACAAACCAAGCTCAAGTCAAGATTTAAACAAGCTCCTACTCATAAAAAATAAATCAAGTCAACTTGAACAATTATTTCAAAAACTTAGTTCATTTTAAACTCAGCACGACTCAGCTCGGTTACCTTATCAAATAAGCTTGAACACCCCAAAACTCGGCTCGGATCGGCTCGACTCATTTACAACCCTAGTTGCATACTTATCTATGGATAACTCTCATGGGTATATAGTGTTAATTTTTTGAAAAAAAATATTTTTTTAGTCTAAATACTAAATCCTAAATTCTAAAAGGAATTAAAAAAAATTAACACTACATACTAACAGTTAATAATCCCAGTTAACCTCGCTATATATGTTTTGATGGGGTTGCGCAGTCTAATTCAATTAGTTTTTTATTTCGATCATATGTGCATATCCGACTTTTATTTTGAAGGGTTGGGTTGCTAACTCATTTTAACTCCGTCACTTACCACGTACCGTGGCGACTAAAGGTTGCCACCACGACGCACATTGCAATGCGAGCTGAAGACTAGGCCATAAATTGTAGCTACGATCGAGATCACAACCTAAATGTGAGCTCCGATCCGTTCTTTTCCTTTCCTCCATTTTTTCTAAAAAGCTTTTTTTTGTCCTTTTCCATTTTGCAGTTGTTTAGGGTTCAATCAAAGTCCCGTATTGGAAAGATTTGGTAAAGATCATGTGTTTAAAAGGATATAGGATATCTCCAATGTCATGAGGCCTTTTGGGGAGATCCCAAGAGCAAAGCCATGAGGGTCTAGGCCTAAAGTGGACAATATCATGCCATTGTGGAGATATGTGGACATCCTTTAGGTACAACAAATGATATCAGAGTCATGGTCCAGACCAGATGCAATGTGGGAGACCTTGAACAAAGTTAAGGGTGGGTCCGTAGTAGGTCAGGGTGATCAGATGTTTGTGAGGAGGACCGAAGTAAGTCAGGGTGACCGGATATTCGCAGGGAACTCGGAGTAGGTCAAGGTGACCAGATGCTTCCGGGGAGGCCTAGAGCAGGTCAGGATGATCAGATACTTGCGGGGAGGCGAGTAGGTTAGGGTAATCAGATGCTCATATATAGGAAGGCAGGTCAGGGTGACCGGATACTCGCGAGGAGGCCCGGAGCAGGTCAGGATGACTGGATGCTTGCGGGAAGGCCTGAAGCAGGTTAGGGTGACCGGATGCTCACAGGGAGGTCTGGAGTAGGTCAAGGTGACCGAGTACGGATGCTTGCGGGGAGACCCAGAGTAGGTCAGGGCGACCAGATGCTCGTAGGGAGGCTCGGACCATGAGAATAATATGGTCCTTCGTTTGAGGGGAGGATTGCACTATTGTGCATCCTTTTTCAAATTCCGCCCCAGTTTATGTCACTCCCTCCTCGTTCCGAAGCTCTAATATCAACAGTATCAATGATCTCTCCATCATATAATATCAAAGCAATTCTTTGTGTGAGTTTGAGTGCTAATGCTAAGCTCTGGATAGGATGGTGGATTATACTTTTTACTACCATTGAATGCTAATGCTAAATCTCCTAGCAAAGTTCATATTACATGCTATGATTTGGTTCTAATTAACTAACTATACAAGTGAGCAACTTTGGGTCTAATCATATCAATCAGTGATTTGATTTAGTTTCCTTTTTTATGGGTAGCTGTGAAATTGGATGACAAAAATTATGTTCTATAGGCATTATATTATATATTTAAAAAGGGTTTCTTGGAAGAATAAGATCTTTAGAGCTATATCGTAGGGGAGATCTTGAGATCATCTAAAAGCATCAAGTGGGACATCAATAATGCAAAAGTCAAGGCATAGATTATGGAATCTATGGAAACCTTTTTTTAATCACCATCGACTTGTGCCCTTTCATATCGCTAAAGAGATATTGGACTGCTTAGAGTGCATCTATAAACAAATTAATGTATTTATCACTATTTCAATTTTAACAAGAGATGTCTCATGGTAGATTTTTTAATTTTATTTTTATGAAGATGAGACTTGAGTTTGAACATGTTCGTACTATTATTCTAAATAGATCAAGCAGTCTTAAACTTGATGAGATTTTATTTGAGTTTATGGCTAAAGAAACTAATCTAAAGTTTGTAGAGATAAGAGGTCCCCTACTTGACACAACTCTTCTCGCAAGTGAAAATATATATGCCTTATAATTTAAGTCAAGTGGAATGTTTCATATGTCATGAGAATTGACACCTAGGAAATCAATGAAAGAAAGATTCTAAATTTTGTAGGAATTAATTACAAGAGAAAGAGACATCAAATTATTGAAGATTGTAGAAAACATCCTCTAAAACAAGAAGTTTTCACTGTATGTGCCACAAGCTCTTTTGATCTAGCTCCTCCATCTGAACAAATTGTTGTGACATCTAGTGACTAATGCTCTACTCCTATAAATCCAACTTCCATCTCACCATAACTAATCCAACAAGTTATTCAAGCTCTTCATATCTTTATCTTTGGTAAGGAAAATCTCTCAATGTATGATAATTTTTACCTGAAGCTACATATCAACTACAATTTAGTAAATTTGGAGTTAGTCAGACCTCGTGTAGCTCTTATATATATATAGAGAGAGATATTTACTTTATATCTCCTCAAGTATATTTTCATTTTCACATGGCTCTCCTATTGTTCCATTATCCTAGTGGAGAAGTTGTTGGGACCAATGACGCCACTAGAGGAGATGAATAGTGATTCATGATTCATCACTTATCGATTGTGTGTTAGTCTACAAGAAGTTAACACGCAACGAAAAATACAAATAACAAACATAAAAATAAAACACAAGCACAAGACCTTGTTAGTCGATTGCTTAGGTCAAACTCTAATGTTACTCTGTCCAACAGCTTGATCCAGCTCAATAACAAAATCATCAGTTGACTATTGCATCAACAGTCGAGTACCATAGTCAAATTTTAAACATTTTGTTTGCTCCAATAGTATAGTTGACTGATATGCAACAAACTCTTTTAAACGCCTTTAAACTTCAAACTTGAGATTTAGAGACTCATTAATCAATTGTTAGTCCATAGTAGTCAAATGAGATCTCTGTTTTAGCCTTGCGAAGACTGAAGTTTCACTTTACCTAGTATCGGATTGACTTCAAGCTAATAAGGACTTTCTTTGTTTAACATTCGGTTAATCTTGACTTGTCAAAATTTTCTTTGTCTAACATCCAATCAATCTTGACATGTAAACTTCCTTTGTTTAGTATTTGATCAATCTTGATTTATCAAGACTTCATTATTGCCTAGACAATCTTAATATGTCAGGACTTCTCATCTCATGAAACATTTGGTCCATTGTCAAACATCTAGTTCTCCTTGATCTATCATGACTTATCCATTGCCAAACATCTTATCTTCTCCTTGATCTATTTGGACTTTCTTCATTGTAAAATGTATAGTAAAACTTAACCTACTTGAACTTTACCTTTGTAAACTCTCTATTAGACTCTCAACTATCAAATGTCCTATCCTCCGTTACCCATTTGGATTTCTCCAATATTAAATATTTAGTCTACCTTGATCAACTTGATTTTTTACTCTCACATCAAATATATTAATCAAATATCAAATTTAACTAGTCAACTCAAACTTAATTAATTTTAATCAAAAATCGACAGAAGTAAGATTTAATTTGTTCATATGAAATCTTAATTAATGGTCAACCTTGTGATAGCTTGTGAAATTTCAGAGATTGAGTTAAAGTGTTATTCTTATTTGTAAATATTTATCTCATTAGCCCTTGTGAAATTTCATAAGTCATGGAAGAGTAGGAAGATCTCTATCTAAATCATATCATCTGATTTTTGTTGGCATCATTTATTGTCTTTTTTTCCACGTGCCCATATTCTTGATATGACATATTATACGCTTGCACACTCATTCTACTTATAGTTATATTTGTTAATGAGAATTCATGATTTAGGGGTGTTGTTTATTGACTCTTCTAGTTGGACCATTTGGATCCTACCAAAAATGTCTCCAAGGTGATAGAAGACCACCACCTGGACATAATCCAAGCACCAATATCGTGCGCAACATACTGAACTTCACCAAAGCCCTAATGATTATTCTCTATATTTTCTTCTTTTACAAATGTAGGTCACATGTTTTTTGTCGTGGTCTATGGTGATGATATTTTAATCACATTAGATGATTATGATAGAATTAAAATATTCAAGTAGACTGCAAATGAAACCTTCAATATGAGTAAGGACAGCTGATGCTCAATTGCATATCTTTAATAGTACAATTAAAGAAGAAGATTGGTTAAATTTAGGGTGACAATTAAAATTCACTTCGTATTTAGTCCATCCATTTCATACCAAAGCTCAGTCCACCTCTAATTTCTAGATCCATCTTGTACGGGAGAGATGGATATTTTTTTAGCATGAAGATCTCAAAGAGTTCTTTGGGGTATTTTCTCTTGATAAAAATATCGATAAAAATATCTAGAAGATTTTATTTCTACCATAAGATTGATTGTACTGGTTGATACTGTTGGATTGAGATGCGCTAGAGGAGGGGAGGGGTGAATAGCACTAGTGGCTTTCACTTTTCGTATTCGGAAAATCAACGAGTTAAGCAGCGGAATAAGAAAAACAAACACACAAAAGACAACAAGTATTTACTTGATTCGGAGTCTAGGGCGACTCCTACTCTAAGGTCCACGTTCGTTGAGCGTTTACTTTGGGCAACAACTATAATAGCGCAAATGTTTATAATGAGAATATTACAATTCAACTTAAACAGTAATTATACCAACAACGATAATGAAGAATCTGAAGCTCCTGGTCGTCGGGGGTGTAGCTACAACACTTCTAGAATATTTCTTGAGCAACACATGGAAGAAGGATTGCTTGGTTCTTGATTGTGCAATGTGCTGGTCGAATGCTCCATAAAAGGACTATTGAAGGTGCCTCAAAGCCCCTTGAGGGCGCCTCCATCACAGCCGAGTCAGCCACGCGGATGAGCGCTGAAGAAATCGTCGTTGATCCTCTTGAAGGCGCCTCCATACCCATTGAGGACGCCTTCAAGGTTGTCCGAGGCACCTCAAGCTTCCATGAGGGCGCCTCCAACCTTGTCGCGCGCACTTCTTCTCCTTTGCACCCGAGACACCTCCAAGCTCCATGAGGGCGCCTCGGGTACTGTTCATCCGAGACAAACTTTACTCTTTTGACCTTGCAAGATATGTTAGTCCACAAAACAACAATATATCCTACAAAACAAAGTTAGCACATAATAATATCATAAAAACAAATATATGACAATCACCGGACTGCCCGGTTCTGACATCGGATTTCCGACCGAAAACCGTAGGTCGAACCGACGCCTACTGTTCCCTCCGTGGGAGGGGGGGGGGGCGCCCTCACCTACTCCACTCAAGAGAAGTTACCTTTTGCCAGTTCGGTCCTCTAGACCGACTGAGCTTTTGCTCGGCGCTTGAGTCTTCCGGTCCTCATGCTGGACGCCCGCTCCACGACCCGTCCAGACTTCCACCTGATTCGCGACACCAGGATTTCCACTTAGAGTTACCACCCCTAGGATTTTTGCCCGAAGCTTCGACCCGTCAAGACTTTCCGCCTAGGGTTACCACCCCCTAGAACCTAGGGTTACCGCCCCCTAGAGTTTTCCCTTTGCCTAACCGCAATTAGGACTTTTCTTCACATAGGGTTACCACCCCCTAGGATATAGGGGTACCACCCTTAGGGGTTTCCACCTGCCTAACCGCAGTTAGGACTTTTGCCTAAGTAACCTTAGGACTTTCTTACAATCTCATTCACACACATTAGATAACAAACCAACTTAACTTGAACCCTTTGACATAATAAAAACACCAGTTCGATCGTCGGATGCTTCCCACACCAATAATCTCTCCCTTTTTGATTATGACAATACGGTTCAAAGTTAAGTAAAAAAAACATTAAATACAGAAAAAACTGTAAATATAGACACTTAAACATGAGCATAAATGAAATAATTATGTTGCTCCCCCTTTTTCCATTATGTTTAAGTTCTTAATTCTTTCTTAATTCTTAACTTTGACTTTTCTCTCCCCCTTTGACATAAATCAAAAAGACTGCTAAGAAGAGAGAAAAAGTAAAAGTTTAATTTATTTAACTTTAGGCTCCCCCTGAAGGGTAGCACTTAGCAAAATTTAGCTTTGAAAATACTTAGCTAATTTAGAAATATTTTGGAATATATCTAACGTTTTCAACAAAAACTTAGAAACTTTTATATATTTTTTCAAAAAAGAAACTTAGCTAAATTTTTAGCTTTAAAATTGATCGTGTTGAGAAAATACCTTGCCAAATAGCTAAGTTTGAGAAAATAATCTAACTAAGTTTAGTTTTAAAAAAAACTTGATTAAGTATTTAGCTTAAAGGGTTTTTTACAAAAGTATAGTTAAGTACTTAGCTTGAAAATACTTGGCTTGAATAACATAACATTTTCAAAAGTATTTTAACTTGATTTTTCAAAGAAAACTTAGCCAAAACTTACAAACTTAAGTATGTCAAGTACTTAGGTTTCAAAACTTAACTTCAAAAATATTTTGATAAATTTAGTACTTAGCTTTAAAATATGTAAATAAAATTTGATAAAAGCTCAATTAAGTATTTGGATTAAAATGGATTTTCATAAAAAACTTAATTAAGTACTTAGCTTAAGGAGATTTTTCATAAAAGCATAGTTAAGTACTTAACTTGAAAAATACTTAGCCTTTAAAAATATTTCATTCTAAAAATATTTAGCTAAGAAAATGATTTCTTTGAAAAATCTTTCAAAAAAACTTTATCAAGTACTTAGCTTTTAAAAAGATTTTTAAGAAAAACTTAGTTAAATACATTGAAATTTAGTAAAGATACAAAAATATTTGAACTTGATGAAATATTTGATGTTTATTTTTTTAAAAAAACTTTAACTAAAAAACTTAACTCCCTTCACTCCCCCTTGATTAATGCCTTAGAAATTTTGAAGATCCTAGAGTCCAAGCATGCATTTTAAAAAAGAATAGAAGTTATTATTTTCTTAATTTTCTATCTCACCCATTCTAGGTTATTAAGCATGTTCAGCTTACAAGTAAGTGTGAGACGGTGTTAACTTTATTTCAATTTTAGCAAAAAATATTGAAATTGATATTTAAAATCTAAGTTTGAATTTTCAATGACTTTGAATTTGAAATATGAGTTACCATTTAAATTTTTGAAGATTTTAAAAATATTATAATCTTCCCATAATAATTAAGACTTTGAAAAATTAATTATTACTAAGATTTGAAAATTATGATTTAAAATTTAAGATTTGAAAATTAATTATGAATCATTTGAAATTTGATTTGAAAATTTAATAATTTTGTAAATAATAATTTTGATTTAATTATAATTTTGGAATTGATTATAAAAATAATTATAATTTTAAGATTTTTGAATCTTTATTAAGATTTTGAATTTAAATTACTTGAAAATAATTAATTATGATAATTATAATGATTTGAAAGGAATTATTATATTTGAAAAATAATTTAAAAATATTTATAGTATTAAGTAAGATTTTGAAATTAATTATGGTTTTAAAGTTAATTATAATGTTAAGTAAGATTAATTTCATTTTGAAATTAATTATGATTTTAAAATTAGTTATAGAATTAAATAAGATTTTGAAATTATTTAAAATTAATTTAAGAATTGATTAACTATTTTAATTCTAGGTCGATCTCACCTTTTCTATATTATCAATAAAAGAACCTTAATAATTTTGTGAGTTGACTAATTTTAATCTTCAATTTAAATTTCATCTAAGGATTGATTTACATTTGGGTTAGACTCAGGTTTTAAAATAAGTTAATTAAATATTTATTTCGAAAATTGGCTTCCAGACTGTGGCGAGGCACTAGGTCTTCTTGGGTATGAGATCATTCACCACTTTTAGACAAAGCCTTTCAAATAAATTGAATATTTAATTTCCTTATTTTAACTCCTAGGCCTAACTAGTCAAGTGTAAATCACGCCTAAGTCCTTAACTATCCTAGCCTAAGCATGCATAAAAATAAAGTAGAAAATAACAATCATCAAGCAATTCTATTTATTTATTAAGATAGTTTTTCTATTAGCTCCCCCTGGATCATAGTCTTGATATGGTCTATTAAGGTAATAAACTTGATCCTTGGAGACCCAATATTTACCAAGTCCAACTTGATTAACCAAGTTCAACTTGGGGACCCATGCTTGGATCATGTTTCTATTTGATCTATTTACAAGTGACAAATATGATTTGAATTTATGCTTACGTTTAAACCCAAGCCCTGATATATTGTAAACGGCTCTTTGTTTTCCAAGAATCAGATTAAGATTCTTGGAACCTAATGTGAACCGTTCCAACGTGTCTTTAAGTTCTTTGACTTGAGTTTTCAAATTGGAATTTTCTTCCTCAAGTTGTTGGACTTGAGTTGAACTTCCAATTACTGGCTCAGTCAAAGGACTCGAGTTAGTCACTTTCTTAAGGGTTGTTACCTCCTTTCAGAGTGACTTTGTCACGCCCCGGAGGATGTCCCTGTCCGAAGAAATTTCGGCAGCATCTCCCCTGTACGGCGGACAATCTGAAACTTTACTACATCACCATATACCTCAGCCACATGAGGCTGGAATAAATAACAATAATAAACAAACCACAACATATAGACATCCACACAGTTTAATAAGCAATGCTAATAAGACTCAAAATCCACCCTACTCAACTACACCCATAAAGCTCAAAACCGATATTCTACTCCACTACACTCATAAAACACAAATCCGACGATCAAATCAGCTTACCTCTTCTATCGTCTAGGCAGGCATATAGTAAAACAAATCCAATTAAAAACCCATCGACAAGTACAATCCATGCAAGCTCCAAGTATCAAAACAAAACAAGTCCAAACATAGTCTAGTACATAAAGCCAAAAGATAAATAAACATCCTCGTGGGTTGCAGGGGATTAGCAACTGGAACTCTCTCCTGACAGCATCAACCTGAAATAGCAACGGAGGAGGGTGTGAGTCCAACACTCAGCAGGTACAACTGATATACATAGTAAGGAAATAATATCTAGCACTAATCATGCGTACAGTCTCTTGACATAACAAGGATAAATGCAAACTGAGATAAACAAGAGCATAACTGTACTAACCAGGACCAGGTATAAATAACACAGAGTCGTCAGACCAAGAAGTACTAATATCCTGTATGCATGTCAAGCATATGCATCCATTCAAATGCAGCAAATAAAATGCAACAAACACAAACACAACCAATAAATGCATCATGCATATGATGCCCATGACATGTCTTGGTCACCCCTACTCTCCAGTCAGCCGTCTCACACACGATAGTGAGACCGAGTGGGTAGGGCTGTGACAACCGTGCACTCTGCATCACTACTCCTGATGAGTGACCGAGAGGACGGGATGCTATTGGAGTACACCTATCCTCCTACCCCAAATCATAAATGGGGGAGCTCAATGCTCTCATCTCCCGGTACACGATGACGGGGAGGGATCTCTGTCCTGCTACAACGTTGCGTCACACTAACCCATGAGTGGACTAATGGAGCCCTTGACAGAGCAACTGCTGCAACACACCCTGCCTGAATATACCACTAACCCACGAGTGGTCGTGTGTGCAGATACATGTAACTGGCGATGTGCTCAACAATAATGGAGCAATCTATCACACAACATGCAATCATGTGAATGGTGCATGACACTAAGCATGGTAATATACTGAATAGCATAGCAATAATCCAGATACATGTAAAATGTGTACCATCGGTAAGTGAATCAATCAAAGTACACAGACCAGATAAAGTATCAAAAACCCTAGGTCCTGAACATGATAAATAACATGGTTGTGTCACTACCTCTATAAATAGGCATAATCAGGTAAACACTAGCATGATGTGCAAAACAAATAAACAAATAAGCATATAACAGGTCAGGTAGTGATCAACCGAAACAGATAACAAAACACAATCATTGCCATGTGTTATAAACATTACTATGCATATCAAATGACATAAAGTCAAAGTACCCGCCTCCAATAGAAAGGTCCAAATCCGACATCGAGATGCTCGTCTCACATCAAAGTCCTGTGGTATCAAACATAACGTCTAGTTTAGCTAATTCTATCATACAACAATTAGTCAAACAAAATTCTAATCCAATTAATCAATTAGGGTTAACTTCATTAACCTTAACCCCTCCCTTATTCAATTGATCAGATCTATATAAAACCAACCTGCTCAAATAAACTCGAATATATTTTATTCTTAACCTTTCCTAGTTCAAATCCTGAGCATGCTGCTACAAATAAATCTTCCATTCCTTACCTCACTTCACAACCGCTGCGGAAACCAGGAACTGCTGGAGGGAACTTCTGCCGGAAATTCCCACAGAACAAAACCTTGCCTCCCTGGAATCAATCGGATCCAGAAGACAAGATTAGAATCCAACACAACAACCTATCACCAACACAAGTTTAATTTGACCTCCTTACCACAGATGAGTGTTAACAGTGCAAGGACTAACGATGGCACAGACCCGTTGTCGCGTGGAAGCAAGGGAGAAGGCACCGACTCAATCTGGTGGTGCCGGACCAAACTAGGGTTTGTAGGTTGCACAACAGAACTTGGTGATCAACCTTATCCTCGGCGCACCCTCCCTATCCCCGATGATCTAAGCACGGGTCGCTGTGAGGAGGGCTCGGCTCTAATGAGAGGAGATCGGGGAATTAGGGCACGGTGTGGAGGTGGCCGGCGTTGCTCCGTGCGACTTCGATCTAGGGCAGAGGCGTCGTGAGGGAGGAGGAAGAGGGATCAGGAGGCAGAGGAGGGAAGGTCGGCGCTGCTCGGCGTCGGCGGAGATGCTAGGGCACAGAGGCGATCGGAGCTAGGCGGGAGGGCTCGGCTTCACAGAGAAGAGGAGAAGATGAAGAGGAAGAGTAGAAGAGGTGCGACACGATCAAAGTAAAGGAGGGGAGGAACCACCGACGGTTAGGGCTCGAGAGGCTTCGGCAGGGAAAGGAAGAGAGACGCGCGGGGGAGGGGGTTTCGGCGAGGAAAGGGAAACGAAAAGAATAAAAGAAATAAAGAAAAAAATAGAAAAGAAAAAGAATTTAGAAAACAAACATTTCCTCGCTAAAACAGGGTAATCTAAACAGGTTTTTCCGGGCCCGTTTTTATCCCCGTAAACTCGTCCATACGAGCTCCGAAAAATTCCCGAAAAATTTCCAAAAATTCTAGAAAATTCCCTTATTAATTTTCGCCTATTTTCGGTATTTTTCATTCTCCCCCACTAATAAAAATGTGATCCCCAAATTTCGTTATCTACCATCAGCAAGTACTAACAACAGATATAGAGTATAAATGTTGAACGGTAAATTAAATCACATACCTCAAGTGAAAAGATGGGGGTATCGAGCTCGGATAGTATCCTCGAGCTCCCAAGTAGCCTCCTTATCCGAATGATGCTGTCATCCGACTTTAACCAGCCGGATAGTCTTGTTCCGCAACTGACGCTCCTTCTGGTCTAAAATCCGTACCGGAACCTCCTCATAAGTGACGTCAGGCTGAACTGGAACTGAGACATTTGTCAGTACATGCGTCGGGTCAGGTACATATCTCCTCAGTATAGATACGTGGAATACATCGTGGACGTCTGCCAGGGACGGTGGTAGTGCCAGCCGGTAAGCTACCGCTCCGATCCTCTCCAAGATCTCGAAAGGGCCAATGTACCATGGAGCTAGCTTACCTCTGAGGCCAAATCTCTTCACCCCTTTCGTGGGTGAAACTCTCAGAAAAACATGATCACCAATAAAGAACTCCAAAGGTCTGCGTCTCCGATCAGCGTAACTCTTCTGGCGGTCCTGCGCCTCTGACATCCTCCGTCTGATAATACGAACCAAGTCTGCCTCCTACTGAGCTCTATGAGGTCCCAACAGCTGGGCCTCTCCAACCTCATCCCAGAGAGTGAGTGTCCGATAAGGCCTATCATACAATGCTTCAAACGGTGCCATCTGGATAGCCGAATGAAAGCTGTTGTTGTAGGCGAACTCTACCAATGGCAAATGGTCCTCCCAACTGCCTCCGAAATCCATAACACACGACCTCAGCAGGTCCTCTAAAGTCTGAATGGTCCGCTCTGACTGTCCATCTGTCTGCGGATGGAAAGCTGTACTAAATCGGAGCTGCGTGCCCAAGGCCTGCTGCAGACTCTGCCAGAAATGAGACGTGAACCGGGGGTCTCTATCCGAAATGATAGTCAAAGGAACACCATGTAATCTGATGATCTCCCGGCAATACAGATCTGCCAATCAATCCAGGGAATCAGTCCTCCGGATCGCTAAGAAGTGCGCGGATTTCGTTAATCGATCAATGATAACCCAAATCGCGTCATGACCTCGTCGTGTCCTCGGAAATCCCACCGCAAAATCCATAGTGATATGTTCCCACTTCCACTCGAGAATAGGAATCCGCTGAAGTAGCCTGACAAGTCTCTGGTGCTCAGTCTTCACCTGCTGATAGACAAGACATCTAGCTACAAATTCCACGATGTCTTTCTTCATACCGTTCCACCAGTAGGAACATCTCAAATCTCGATACATGCGGGTTCTGCCTGGATGGATCGCAAATCGAGAGCGATGAGTCTCCTGAAGTAGCTCCTGTAAGACCGGATGAGACTAAGGTACGCATAATCTGCCTCGGAAATATATAACACCCTCCTCGTCTCGTGTGAACTCGGTCTGTTGCCCGGAAGCTATCTGGCTGCCAATGAACTGCAAATGCTGATCACCAGCCTGGGCCTCTCGGATCCTTGTCTTGATCGACGGCTGAGCAACCAAGGTAACAAGAATACCCTGCTCTGTATGTCCCTGCTCCTCAAGGTCTAACTCGGAGAAACCCTGAACCAAGTCTGTAACTGAAACTCGGTGGCAAACCAAAATCCCTCTGGACTTCCTGCTGAGTGCATCGGCAACCACATTAGCTTTCCCCGGGTGGTAGCTAATGGTACAATCGTAATCCTTCAGGAACTCCATCCATCTCCTCTGTCAGAGATTAAGCTCCTTCTGAGTAAAAATATATTTGAGACTCTTATGATCAGTGAGAATCTCAAATGTAATACCGTATAAATGATGCCGCCAAAGCTTCAGAGCAAAGATGATGGCAGCTAACTCCAGATCATGAACTGGGTAGTTCTTCTCATGCTCCTTCAGCTATCAAGAAGCATAGGAGACTACCCTACCATGCTGCATCAGAACAGCGTCCAAACCCTGAAGAGAAGCATCGGTGTAGAGTACAAATCCATCCTCTCCAGAAGGTAAAACCAAAACTGGAGCCGACACTAATCTCCGCTTCAGCTCCTGAAAGCTGGTCTCACAATCCTCGAACCACGTGAACTTCACGTCTTTCCTGGTAAGACGTGTCAGCGGTATAGCAATACGCGAGAAACCCTTGACAAAACGTCGATAATATCCGGCCAGTCCCAAAAAACTGCGGATCTCCTGTACTAACTTCGGCTGCTCCCAACTGGTGACAGCCTCGATCTTCTGAGGGTCTACTGAAATACCTTTGCTCAAGACCACATGCCCCAGAAAACCGACTGAGGATAGCAAGAATACACACTTGCTGAACTTCGCGTACAGCTGATGTCGTCTAAGAGTCTCCAAGACTATACGAATATGCTGTGCATGCTCCTCCTCGGAACGCGAGTAGACCAATATGTCATCAATGAAAACGATAACAAACTGATTCAGATACTCCAGAAAGATGCGGTTCTTCAAGTTCATAAACACTACTGGAGCATTGGTAAGCCCAAATGGCATTACCAAAAACTCATAATGATCGTATCTGGTACGGAAAGCTGTCTTCTGAATATCTGAGTCTCTAACTCTCAGCTGATGATATCTGGATCGCAGATCAATCTTAGAATACACTGATGTACCTCTGAGCTGATCAAACAAATCTTTGATCCGTGGTAAAGGATATTTATTTCTGACGGTCACTGCATTCAGCTGTCTATAATCAATACATAACCTCATAGTGCCATCCTTCTTCTTGACAAATAACACCGGAGAACCCCATGGAAAAACACTAGGGCGAATAAATCCCCTATCCAAAAGCTCCTGGAGTTGAACCTTTAGCTCGTTCAACTCTTTTGGCGTCATATGGTAAGGAGCTTTCGATGCCGGTGGGGTCCCCGGAATCAGCTCAATAGCGAACTCCACTTGCCTTCTGGGAGGCAGACCTGGTAGCTCCTCTGGGAATACATCTGGGTACTCTCGGACCATCGGAACGTCGGAGAGCTGCGAACTACTGCTGTCCTCAGTACTAATCAAAGATAACAGAAAACCTTGACAACCATATGACAGCAGCTTCTGAGCCTGAATCACCGAAATGATCGATATGCCATCGTCTCTGATGCCAGTGAAATCCCACGAGGGTTGGTTCGGAGGCCGGACTGTGACCACACTCGTCTGGCAATCAACTGTGGCATGATATGCTGACAAACAGTCCATGCCAAGTATAATATCAAAATCGACCATTTCCAATACTAAAAGATCCACCGTAAGTATTAGGTTGCTAAAATCTAACGGGCAACCTCTGACCTCTTGGGTGACGTCCATGGTGTCACCGGAGGGTAGAGAGACGGTCAGTCGCTGCGATCTGAAAGTGGGTAATCTACCAATCTCCCGCATAAAAGTACGAGATATAAAAGAATGCGAGCTACCAGTATCTATCAGTATATCTGCAGATAAGGCATAAATAGAAATCGTACCGTGGAAAACGGATCCGTCGGCTCGCTGCACGTCCTCTCTGGTGATCGCATGAATAAGTCCAGTCTCTGGCGGCGAAGGAGGGGGTAACGCTGCCAGTGGCTGCTGCGGCTAGGCAGAAGCCTGCCACTGAGACGGTGCTGGATACTGTGCCATAGAAGCCTGAGAGGGCGACAACTGATACTGTACTGAGGGCTGGGACTGCATCTGATACTGAGCCTGTGGCTGGGGCTGCGACTGGTACTGCCCCTGAGTCAGATAATGAGATCCCGGAACAGAGCTCTGGGGTACTATGGGAGTACTGGAGTACTCCTGTCTGAACATGCCAAATGCAGCTGCTGCAGGAGGAGCTGTCCTCTGCCGACGATGCGAAGGTTGGGCTCTGTGCCCTCCTTGCTAAGTCCCTGTCTGACTGAGCTGAACTCCATGACCAGAAACTCCGGAAGCAATATCCTGAGCCTTCAGCGAACAATCTCGGCTCACGTGCCCCGGCAATTTACAATAATAGCAAACCGGCTGTCCTAGGGTGCAAGCTGATGTGGTGTGCTCTCTGGATCCCCACCGGGCACAGTGAATGTCACCGACGGTTTGTTTCCGGGTCTGTTGAGGAGGCCAGAAACGTCCAGATGGAAACCGCCTGGACCTCTGAGACTGACCAGATGCCCCAGAAGTCCCCTGACCAGGCCGACTACGACTACTCTGCTGCTGTCCGGTCGTCTGTGCTTGCTGGATCTGCCCTGACGTCTGACCCGTCTGCTTCCTTTTTATGTCCGGATACGCTCTCTATCCAACGTCTCTAAATAAGATGCACTACCCAAACTGGCAAGCTTTACTTGCAAATGTCCATCCAGCCCCTAAACAAACTGCTGCATACGTGTATTGTCCTCAACAACTAGCTCTAGACAAAATCTGGCCAATCGGTTAAATTCTGCATTATACTCTGTCACCGACCGGTTGTTCTGACGCAGGTTCATGAAATCCTGCCGGCGAGTCATCTGATATGCTCATGGAAAGAAGCGGCTCTCAAAAGCCTCTTTGAACCTGACCCAAGTAACGTTCCGCTAGCCGATGAGGGAACGCTGAGTAACCCACCAAGTGTTAGCCTCATCCCGTAAATGAAAAGCAGCCAGCTCTGCTTTCTCCCACTCGGAGCAATCTATATAGAAGAAGGTCTGCTCCATAGTCTCTATCCATGATAGGGCCATACCCGGATCGAGGTCTCCTCGGAAGAGTGTGAATCGACTCTTCATCGACTCTGCTAATACTGAAATCCTGGCTCGTGCCGCGACAAGGTCAATGAGATGTGTCGGAACGGCTGCAAGAACTGTCGGAACGGCTGCAGGAACTGTCGGAACCACTGGAACTGGTACTACAGGTGGTACCGCTGAATAGACCAGAGGAGGTACTCCCGGTGCTGCTGTATAAACTGGAGCATAAGCCGTCGATGGCACTGTAGGGTGAATATAGGTGGCCGCGACTGGAGGTACAGTAGGTAGTGATACCGGAGGTGGAGCAGCCGGCATCGCTGATGCAGGTGCTGCTGGGTATACTGTAGGTACTGGGGGCACAGGTGCCGCTGGTGTCAGGTACACTGTAGGTCCAAGTGGCGGTGATGCCGAGTACACTGTAGGCTGGACCGGAGCAGGTGCGGGGTATGCCGGTAATACCCCTAGTGGTACCGGAAATACCGTAGGGATAGGTACACTCGGCACAGCCGAGGTAGGTACCTCTATAGGAGTCATCGGGGTCTGAGAGCCTGTTGTGCCCGCGATATGCTAAGTCTGTCCCTGACTAACAGGCTCAGCCCCAGTAGGCATCTCTGGGGAATCCAGAGATCCCAAAGTCCTCGTACGTGGTCGTCCAGCACCACGTCTCGCAGCAATACGTGTAGATCTCCTCATATCTATTAAGTTATATCATAGATATCACTACCAGTATAACAATCATAAAATAACATCATACCTATTTGCCGTCTGGAGATATTTTGTCGTTGTCCAGTCCCCAATTTGACCTCAAAATTCTGAACGAGAAAATCATCGAAAATCCATACAAATCTGAAATGGAAGTTCGAAATATAACCATAACGAAAATCTGTACAAACCGAAATAGATATCCAAATATCCAGAACACCAAAAGTAGGTATCATGACCCGCTCTGATACCAATAAATTGGTATCAGATAAATCTCGAAAATCCAACACACGGAAATCAAACAAGTATCGCCAAACTTGGCTTTGATACCACTAAATTGTCATGCCCCGGAGGATGTCCCTGTCCGAATAAATTTCGGCAGCATCTCCCCTGTACGGCGGACAATCTGAAACTTTACTACATCACCGTATACCTCAGCCAAATGCAGCTGGAATAAATAACAATAATAAACAAACCACAACATATAGACATCCACGCAGTTTAATAAGCAATGCTAATAAGATTCAAAATCCACCCTACTCAACTACACCCATAAAGCTCAAAACTGATATTCTACTCTACTACACTCATAAAACACAAATCCGATAATCAAATCAACTTACCTCTTCTGTCGTCTAGCAGGCATATAGTTAAACAAATCCAATTAAAAACTCATCGACAAGTACAATCCATGCAAGCTCCAAGTATCAAAACAAAACAAGTCCAAACATAGTCTAGTACATAAAGCCAAAAGATAAATAAACATTCTCGTGGGCTGCAGGGGACTAGCAACTGGAACTCTCTCCTGACAGCATCAACCTGAAATAGCAACGGAGGAGGGTGTGAGTCTAACACTCAGCAGGTACAACTGATATACATAGTAAGGAAATAACATCTAGCACTAATTATGCGTACAGTCTCCTGACATAACAAGGATAAATACAAACTGAGATAAACAGGAGCATAACTGTACTAACCAGGACCAGGTATAAATAACACAGAGTCGTCAGACCAAGAAGTACCAATATCCTGTATGCATGTCAAGCATATGCATCCATCCAAATGCAGCAAATAAAATGCAGCAAACACAAACACAACCAATAAATGCATCATGCATATGATGCCCATGACAGACCAGATAAAGTATCAAAAACCCTAGGTCCTGAACATGATAAATAGCATGGTTGTGTCACTACCTCTATAAATAGGCATAATCAGGTAAACACTAGCATGATGTGCAAAACAAATAAACAAGCAAGCATATAACAGGTCAGGTAGTGATCAACCGAAACAGATAACAAAACACAATTATTGTCATGTGTTATAAACATTACTATGCATATCAAATGACATAAAGTCAAAGTACCCGCCTCCAATAGAAAGGTCCAAATCCGACATCGAGATGCTCGTCTCGCGTCAAAGTTCTGTGGTATCAAACATAACGTCTAGTTTAGCTAATTCTATCATACAACAATTAGCCAAACAAAATTCTAATCCAATTAATCAATTAGGGTTAACTTCATTAACCTTAACCCTTCCCTTATTCAATTGATCAAATCTATATAAAACCAACCTACTCAAATAAACTCGAATATATTGTATTCTTAACCTTTCCTAGTTCAAATCCTGAGCATGCTGCTACAAATAAATCTTCCATTCCTTA